>NW_028259913.1:0-12500 GCF_056163025.1 Triticum urartu | reverse complement strand
ATAAGTGATTGTCTGATAATGAGCAAGGAATATACGTCTTTCTGCTAAAGAGGATCTATTAAACTCATAATTCATTAGATCCTTGTTATCAATGCCAACTAGGTATCATAAGTAAATGGATCCCGGTTGTTCAATCCTTTGATAACCAAGGTCATTCTTTGCTAAAGAGAAATGATCACTATGAGTCAGACTCAATAGAATTGGATCCATTCCAAATAGCGAGAATTAGGATTCTTGATCCCTCTCAATCTCTCTTTCAATTCGAGGATCCAGAGAGGTGTTTTCATAGTCATCTCCGAATATTTGCCATCTCGGAATATTTTCGATTTCATTTTTCTATGATATGTCTTTCTATATGAAAATTGGTTATTTACGATGTACGATGATCCCTGTTAAGCATCCATGGCTGAATGGTTAAAGCGCCCAACTCATAATTGGTAAATTTGCGGGTTCAATTCCTGCTGGATGCACACGAACGGGAACATTCCATAAGTCTATTGGAACTGGCTCTCTATCCATGGAATCTCATCCATCATCCATACATAACGAATTGGTATGGTATATTCATACCATAACATAAGAACAATAAGAACTCGAATTCTTATCGATACTGGAACTCAGAGCATAGGAGGGAAAGTCGATTTATGGATGGAATCAAATACGCAGTATTTACAGAAAAAAGTCTTCGTTTATTGGGAAAGAATCAATATACTTTTAATGTCGAATCGGGATTCACTAAGACAGAAATAAAGCATTGGGTCGAACTCTTCTTTGGTGTTAAGGTGGTAGCTGTGAATAGCCATCGACTACCTGGAAAAGGTAGAAGAATAGGACCTATTCTGGGCCATACAATGCATTACAGACGTATGATCATTACCCTTCAACCGGGTTATTCTATTCCACTTCTAGATAGAGAAAAAAACTAAAGGAGAATACTTAATAATACGGCGAAACATTTATACAAAACACCTATCCCGAGCACACGCAAGGGAACCGTAGACAGGCAAGTGAAATCCAATCCACGAAATAATTTGATCCATGGACGGCACCGTTGTGGTAAAGGTCGTAATTCCAGAGGAATCATTACCGCAAGGCATAGAGGGGGAGGTCATAAGCGCCTATACCGTAAAATAGATTTTCGACGGAATCAAAAAGACATATCTGGTAGAATCGTAACCATAGAATACGACCCTAATCGAAATGCATACATTTGTCTCATACACTATGGGGATGGTGAGAAGAGATATATTTTACATCCCAGAGGGGCTATAATTGGAGATACTATTGTTTCTGGTACAAAAGTTCCTATATCAATGGGAAATGCCCTACCTTTGAGTGCGGTTTGACTATTGATTTACGTAATTGGAAGTAACCAATTAGGTTTACGACGAAACCTAGAAATCGATCACTGATCCAATTTGACTACCTCTACGGGATAGACCTCAACAGAAAACTGTTGAGTAACGGCAGCAAGTGATTGAGTTCAGTAGTTCCTCATAGAAAATTATTGGCTCTAGAGATATGGTAATATGGAGAAGACAAAATTGTTTGAAGCACGCACAGAACCGGAAGCGCCCCTTGTTTCAAAGAGAGGAGGACGGGTTATTCACATTTAATTTGATGGTCAGAGGCAAATTGAAAGCTAAGCAGTGGTAATTAAGACCCCCGGGGGAAAATAGGGATGTCTCCTACGTTACCCATAATATGTGGAAGTATCGACGTAATTTCATAGAGTCATTCGATCTGAATGCTACATGAAGAACATAAGCCAGATGACGGAACGCAGAGACCTAGGATGTAGAAGATCATAACATGAGCGATTCGGCAGATTTGGATTCCTTTCCTATATATCCACTCATGTGGTACTTCATCATATGATTCATATAAGATCCATCTGTCTAGAGATCGTCATATACATCTAGAAAGCCGTATGCTTTGGAAGAAGCTTGTACAGTTTGGGAAGGGGTTTTTTGAGAGAAAAGAAGAATCTACTTCAACCGATATGCCCTTAGGCACGGCCATGCATAACATAGAAATCACACGTGGAAGGGGTGGGCAATTAGCTAGAGCAGCAGGTGCTGTAGCGAAACTCATTGCAAAAGAGGGTAAATCGGCCACTTTAAGATTACCATCTGGGGAGGTCCGTTTAGTATCCCAAAACTGCTTAGCAACAGTCGGACAAGTGGGTAATGTTGGGGTGAACCAAAAAAGTTTGGGTAGAGCCGGATCTAAGTGTTGGCTAGGTAAACGCCCCGTAGTAAGAGGGGTAGTTATGAACCCTGTGGACCACCCCCATGGGGGCGGTGAAGGGAAAGCTCCCATTGGTAGAAAAAAACCCACAACCCCTTGGGGTTATCCTGCGCTTGGAAGAAGAACTAGGAAAAGGAAAAAATATAGCGATAGTTTTATTCTTCGTCGCCGTAAGTAAATACGTAACTAGGAATATGGAAAATTGCATTTTTGGAATTTGCAATAATGCGATGGGCGAACGACGGGAATTGAACCCGCGCATGGTGGATTCACAATCCACTGCCTTGATCCACTTGGCTACATCCGCCCCTTATCCAGCTAAAGGATTTTTTTCTTTTTTCCATTGATCATTATTCTATTTATTCTGACCTCCGTACTTCGATCGAGATATTGGACATAGAATGCCACTCTTTAAAAAGGAAAAAAGGAGTAATCAGCTGTGACACGAAAAAAAACGAATCCTTTTGTAGCTCATCATTTATTGGCAAAGATAGAAAAGGTCAATATGAAGGAGGAGAAAGAAACAATAGTAACGTGGTCCCGGGCATCTAGCATTCTACCCACAATGGTTGGCCATACAATCGCGATTCATAATGGAAAGGAACATATACCTATTTACATAACAAATCCTATGGTAGGTCGCAAATTGGGGGAATTCGTGCCTACTCGGCATTTCACGAGTTATGAAAATGCAAGAAAGGATACTAAATCTCGTCGTTAACTGAATTCTGAATAGAAAGATTAAGAAGAAAAAAAGATTCAAAATAAAGACAGAAATACCCAATATCTTGCTAGAACAAGATATTGGGTATTTCTGTCTTCAAAAATTCTTATATGTTAGCAGAAAAACCTTATCCATTAATAGATGGAACTTCAACAGCAGCTAAGTCTAGAGGGAAGTTGTGAGCATTACGTTCGTGCATTACTTCCATACCAAGGTTAGCACGGTTGATGATATCAGCCCAAGTATTAATAACGCGACCTTGACTATCAACTACAGATTGGTTGAAATTGAAACCATTTAGGTTGAAAGCCATAGTACTAATACCTAAAGCAGTGAACCAGATTCCTACTACAGGCCAAGCAGCCAAGAAGAAGTGTAAAGAACGAGAGTTGTTGAAACTAGCATATTGGAAGATTAATCGGCCAAAATAACCATGAGCAGCCACAATATTATAAGTTTCTTCCTCTTGACCAAATTTGTAACCCTCATTAGCGGATTCATTTTCAGTAGTTTCCCTGATCAAACTAGAGGTTACCAAGGAACCATGCATAGCACTGAATAGGGAACCGCCGAATACACCAGCTACACCTAACATGTGGAATGGATGCATAAGGATGTTGTGCTCTGCCTGGAATACAATCATAAAGTTGAAAGTACCAGAGATTCCTAAAGGCATACCATCAGAAAAGCTTCCTTGACCAATAGGGTAAATCAAGAAAACAGCAGTAGCAGCTGCAACAGGAGCTGAATATGCAACAGCAATCCAAGGACGCATACCCAGACGGAAACTAAGTTCCCACTCACGACCCATATAACAAGCTACACCAAGTAAGAAGTGTAGAACAATTAGCTCATAAGGACCACCATTGTATAACCACTCATCAACAGATGCAGCTTCCCAAATTGGGTAAAAGTGCAATCCGATCGCCGCAGAAGTAGGGATAATAGCACCAGAGATAATATTGTTTCCATAAAGTAAAGAACCAGAAACAGGCTCACGAATACCATCAATATCTACTGGAGGGGCAGCGATGAAGGCGATAATAAATACAGAAGTTGCGGTCAATAAGGTAGGGATCATCAAAACACCGAACCATCCGATGTAAAGACGATTTTCAGTGCTAGTTATCCAGTTGCAGAAGCGACCCCACAGGCTTGTACTTTCGCGTCTCTCTAAAATTGCAGTCATGGTAAGATCTTGGTTTATTCAAATTGCAAGGACTCCCAAGCACACGTATTAACTAGAATATAGATAATAGAAGGCTTGTTATTTAACAGTATAACATAGACTATATACCAATGTCAACCAAGTCAGCCCAAAGATTAGCTATCCATATAACTAAATTAACCAAACCAATAATTTTGTATTTGTAAATGAAGTGAGTCAAAGTGAAAAACTTTGATGGGTCTTTTCTATATGGGTTGCCCGGGACTCGAACCCGGAACTAGTCGGATGGAGTAGATAATTCTTCCTTGTTACAATAGAGAAAAATCCCTCCCCAAATCGTGCTTGCATTTTTCATTGCACACGACTTTCCCTATGTAGAAATAGCCAATTTCTATTCCAAAGAGGAAGTTCTACTAATTTTTTTAATTAGTAAGTTGATTCACCTACTCTTTATTATAATAAAAAGAACATTTCAGAATGAAAAATAGAAAAGTTTTTTCTTGATCATTTATCAACCCTTTCCTGTTTCTTAATTTCGTCTAATGATTAATTAAGAGGGTTGACCAGGTCATTGATACGTATAATATCCAAATACCAAATACGCTCAGTGTGTGATCCACAGAAAGAAAAAAGAGTTGTTTTGGTGAACATCAAAGAAAAAACTTGCTCTTCTTCCATAAAAAATTCTTCTAAAAATGCCGAACCCAATCGTTGCATAAAAGTTCGTACCGTGCTTTTATGTTTACGAGCTAAAGTTCTAGCACATGAAAGTCGAAGTATATACTTTAGTCGATACAAAGTCCGTTTTTTCGAAGATCCACTATGATAATGAAAAAGATTTCTACATATCCGACCAAATCGATCAAGAATATCCCAATCTGATAAATCTGTCCAAATGGGTTTACTAATAGGATGCCCCGATCCAGTACAAAATTGAGCTTTTGATAAGTATCCTATGAGGAGAGTAGCGGGGACTATGGTATCGAATTTTTTCATTCGAGTATCTATTAGAAATGAATTCTCCAGCATTTGATTCCTTACTAACAAAGAACTTTTTTGTACACTTGAAAGGTACCCCATAAAATCGAAGCAAGAGTTTGCTAATTGGTTTATATGGATTCTTCGCGGCTGAGTCCAAAAACAGAAATAATATTGCCAGAAATTGATAAGGTAGCATTTCCATTTCTTCTTCAAAAAAAAAGTGCCTTTTGATGCAAGAATTGCCTTTCCTTGATATCGAACATAATGCATAAGAGGATCCATAAAGAACCATAGGGTTTTCCGAGAAAAACCAGGGTACATTATCCCAAAATGTTCCATCTTCCTAGAAAAGTGGATTCGTTCCAGAAAAGTTCCAGAAGATGCTAATGGTAAGCAAGAAGATTGTTTACGAAGAAACAACAAAAAAAATTCATATTCTGATACATAAGAGTTATATAGGAATTGAAATAGTCTTTTATTTTCTTTTTGAAAAAAAAAAATGGATTTCATTGAAGTAATAAAACTATTCCAATTCGAATAATAGTTGAGAAAGAATCGCAATAAATGCAAAGATGGAACATCTTGGATACGGTATTGAAGGAGTTGAACCAGGATTTCCAAATGGATAGGATAGGGTATTTCTATATGTGATAGATAATCCAAATGCAAAAATTTGTCTTCTAAAAAGGGAAATATTGAATGAATAGAGCGTAAATTCTGAAACTTTGGTATTTCTTTTTCTTTCAGACAAAAAAATTCCCGTAGCGAGAATGGGATTTCCACAACGATCGCAAACCCTTCAGATAGAATCTGAGAATAAAACTCAGAATAAAAATAATTTTTGTAATCCAATAATCGATCTTGGTTAGGATGATTAACCGAGTTATCCAAAAAATTCTGCTGATACATTCGAATAATTAAACGTTTCACAAGTAGTGAACTAAATTTCTTGTTATTACAACTAACAACTATTTCCACAGGTTCAGAACCATTTAATCCATAATGGTGGGCAAATGCATAAATATATTCCTGAAAGAGAAGTGGGTAGACAAAGTATTGTTGACGAGATTTATGTTTTTCTGAATACCCTTCGAATTTTTCCATTTGTATTTCTACTTGAATCAGAGAGAAGAAGCATTTCTCGGTTTATCGAATGATGATACATAGTGCAATATGGTCAGAACAGGGTGTTGCATTTTTAATACAAACCCTGGAAAGAAAGGGAGTCTAATCCACAGATCTTTTTCTGCTCCTTTTCTACCCAATTAGTTTATGTTTGTTCTAATTAAAAAAAAAGAACAGAACAAGTTTTTTATTTTTGCAGGCCAATCGCTCTTTTGACTTTGGAATACAGCCTCTTTATCAATATACTGCTTCTTTTACACATTCAATCCATAACATCCCTTATTCAATCCATAATCAAGAATAATTAGGATTTCTAAAAAAAAAAAGAAAAAATAAAGGGTCCACTCATAGGAAAACCCAACCTTTCCCCGCATCCGGCACTAATCTATTTTTAACGTCTAATTAGAGCGGGGAATCATTCCAATTAGGAAGTTCAGCTCGTTGCTTTTTATTTTACCAGAATTGGAGCCAGGCTCTATCCATTTATTCATTAGACCCAGAAAATCGTAATTTTGGATTCCATTCAAAAAAGATTGATTTTATTACGACATGCTATTTTTTCCATTCATTACCTTTGAGGATCAGTCGTGGTCTTCTAGACTCTACCAAGAGTCTGGACGAATTTGTTGTTTCATCCAAATGTGTAAAAGATCATAGTCGCACTTAAAAGCCGAGTACTCTACCATTGAGTTAGCAACCCAGATAAAAAAAGGATCTTAGATACGATCGAAATCCAAAAATCAATGGAATTACACCGCGCGCTTCTGTCAAAACATTGAACTAGCAAGACATCAAAAGATTTTTTTTATCGACCATGAAAAACACTCAAATGCCAAAACGAACAGGTCCGGTGAAATTCCACTAAAGTAAAGTTAAAAAAAGAGCGACCCTAATCACGATGGCCAAATTCTCCTTATTTTTAGCGATTTTTATTAACAAAAAATATATATTATAAAAAATATATATTATATTGTATGAGAATACATGCAAGAGGAACACCCTTATCATTTGAGCGAAGTGTAGGCGGAAAAATTGAATATGGAGTGAGGATAAAGAGACCCATCTATCTACAAATTCTATTTGTTCAATAGACCTTTGTCAATGGAAATACAATGGTAAGAAAACAAATTAGATAGAAAAAGTAAATAAAATAGGGGCTTATGTTGGATTGGCACGATATAATATAAATCCAAATAGGATTAAAAAAGAGGTAAATTGTGTCTAAATAATTAGACAACTAGGAATACTAATAATCTTCTCCTATCCTATTTTTTGATTCATTTAGTTCTTCAATTAACTCAAAGTTCTTTCTTTTTCTTTAAAGAATTCTGCCTTCCTTAAAATATCATAAACAGTTCTTGTTGGTTGAGCACCCTTTTCAAGGAAATAGAGAATAGCTGGAACATTTAAACAAGTTTGATTCTTTATCGGATCATAAAAACCTACTTTTTGAAGATCTCTTCCTTCTCTTCGAGATCGAACATCAATTGCAACGATTCGATAGACAGCTTATTGGGATAGATGTAGATAAACAACGCCCCCCCCTAGAAACGTATATGAGGTTTTCTCCTCATACGGCTCGAGAAAATGATTCGAATTTCTGTCGATAATAATAGAAATTAGACTATGACGTGCATTAATTTCCTTACAGAAAAAACAAATTTCATTTATACTCATGACTCAAGTGGGCTAATTTTGCCTGACAAACTTCGAAGGCAAAATCCTTCCAAAATTTTTGAGTCGTCTTTAAACTCTTTTCTTTGTCTCATTTCGAACGAATTGACTTTTATTCCTTATTCTAATCCAACTCTGTTGTTGAGACAATTGAAAATTGTGTTTACTTGTTCTGGAATCCTTTATCTTTGATTTGTGAAATCCTTGGGTTTAGACATTACTTCGGGAATTCCTATTTTTTTCTTTCAAAAGAGTAGCAACATACCCTTTTTTCTTATTTCCTTCGATAAAGCATTTATCTCTTCTATAGAAATCTAATAAGAGGGATTGATTCTGATATACTTTTATTGGACTTTCTTCTTATTTTAACCTTTCGATTTATTTCTATATTAAGGATAGACTGACAAAGTTGGCCTAATTTATTAGTTTTCACTAACCCTAGATTCTTTCCCTTGATAAAAAAAATTCTGTCCTCTCGAGCTCCATCGTGTACTATGTTACTTAAACCCAGCGCAAATTTGGTTCGGAACGAATAGAACAGGCTATGTCGAGCCAAGAGCATTTTCATTACTATGGAAAATGATGGATAGCAAAATCCACAATCGATCATGTCCTTCAAGTCGCACGTTGCTTTCTACCACATCGTTTTAAACGAAGTTTTACCATAACAAACATTCCTCTTTTCATTGCAAAGTGGTATAGAGAATTGATCCAATATGGATGGAATCATGAATAGTCATTGGTTTAGTTTTTTTATACTAATTAAAACTTGCTATCTATGGAGCAATATGGATAAAAGAAAGTAAGTATTTATCCGGGAAGCCTCCGCCAAGATCCAATTTATTTAAACCCATATTAAAATTCTATCATATGAATGAAACATAGTTTGAAAAAGACGACTAAACAAGTTTGCTTAAAACTTATTTATTCTTAAATTTCCACCCTCAACGGATGGCTCGAGATGATCAATCTTGAAGTGAGAAAAGAAGGATTGACTCTTCCTCAATAAATAAACTATCAACCTCCAAAAAAGTTTAATTAATTTAATTACTAGAATTAGAATTCTAGTAGTAATATATTTTTTCAGTACCAAAAACAATTAACTATAATAACTAAATAAACTATTCCAATGAAAAGATTGAAAGTTTTTGGTAGTTATAGAATTCTCGTACTTCTTCAACTCGAATACCAAAAGGAAGAAAAAAATATGACTAAGTGATTTTATAGTAGAGGCATATCCTGAATGTGCTTGATAGATCCCATTTTTTCATGAAAATAAAGATAGTCAATTTGACTGGACTTAAGACTTTATTATGTTTTCTGAGAAAGAATAAGATATCATTATTCTCTTTAATAAACTTTTGTCTCGTACGGAATACTATATGATTTCACCGTTTGTTTCATCAGAAACAATCTGGGACGGAAGGATTCGAACCTCCGAGTAACGGGACCAAAACCCGCTGCCTTACCACTTGGCCACGCCCCATTTCGGGTTTTATGCGACACTAATAAACACTAGTATGTTTATTTGTTATTCGTCAATACCATTTCAATTACATAAAAAAGGAGGGATATTCTCTTGCTAGTATTCTACACATGCGGATAATATAGAATCAAAAAAATGCATTGATCATTACATGGAATTCTATTAAGATATTATATGAAAGTCGAATTTATTCCACTCTCATTTGAGAGTGCGAATACAAGGAGGTATTTTGTGTTTGGGAAAGTCCGAAGAAAAAAGATTTTGAATCTGCCTTTTCCTTCTTTCCCTTAAAAAAATAACTCAAGAAAAATCCAATTATTTACTCTACAAGAATGAAATGCTTGTTATGCCTAATATACTTAGTTTAACCTGTATCTGTTTTAATTCTGTTCTTTATCCTACTAGTTTTTTCTTTGCCAAATTACCCGAAGCTTATGCTATTTTCAATCCAATCGTGGATATTATGCCTGTTATACCTCTATTCTTTTTTCTATTAGCCTTTGTTTGGCAAGCTGCTGTAAGTTTTCGATGAAATCTTTAGTACTCTGTATGCCAAATTGAATGATGTGTTCATTCCAAAAAAATTTTAAAATGGGTAAAAGCCGAGAAGTTTTATATTTTTATATTATGAACCTTCGATTCTAAAATTTAAATTCTTCTACATTGAATGGGTAGCTACAGCAATAAATTTGGATCAGCCTTTCTACTCCCCTGCACCTAGGTTGAGCAGGTACCTAAAGGTACCTACACAATACCTAACCACCTAACCCTATTTTTGCTATTGATAAGAGTGCTTATTATAAAAGAATTCTTGCAATTTTTTTCAAGAATTCTTTTTTGCATTTTTAGGTATAAAAAAAAAACCATCCTAGTGGATCCGTGTGGTAAGGAAAAACTGGTAATCTATTCCTTAAAAAAAAATCTTGGAGATTATGTAATGCTTACTCTCAAACTTTTTGTTTATACAGTAGTGATATTCTTTGTTTCACTCTTTATCTTTGGATTCTTATCTAATGACCCAGGACGGAATCCTGGACGCGAGGAGTAAAAATTCAGTTTTTTTTTTTCTTATTGGATTTGTTTCGTACATTTATCTATGAGAAAATCCGGGGGTCAGAATTCTTTCCAATTCGAAAGTCCCAAATGATCCAAGGGAGCGGAAAGAGAGGGATTCGAACCCTCGGTACAAAAAAATTGTACAACGGATTAGCAATCCGCCGCTTTAGTCCACTCAGCCATCTCTCCACGTTCCAAAGCGAAAGGTTTCCGTGATATGATATAGGCAAGAAATAAGAAATAACGGTTGCAAAAAACCCCTTTTTTTTCTTTCAAAAGTCTATAAAAATTATATTGCCAATTCCATTTTAATTATATTCTTTTTTCTTAATGTTAATAAAAAAAGAAGAAAATTCTTGTTTTTTCTTTCTAAAAATCGATATTGGCCGAGAGACAATCAAATAGATTTTCTCTTTAGCGGGCATTTCCATATAGGACTTGTTATAATTATAATAAAACAAGCAGGTTATATAAAAAAAACGCTTTTTTTGTCGATTATTTATCAAGAAAGCAAAAAGGGTTCTTATCAAATCCACCATAAAATTGGAAAGAAGCATAAAGTAAGTAGACCTGACTCCTTTAATGATGCCTCTATCCGCTATTCTGATATATAAATTCGATGTAGATGAAATTGTATAAGCGAATTTTTTTTATTTCCTTAGACTTAGACCGCGCAAGACAAGAATTTTTCGCTATTTACGATTTCATATTCTTGTTACTAGATGTTCTATAGGAATAAGAAGAAATCGCAACTCCTTTGCGCTACACATAAAATTGGATTTCGAAGGTCCATTTTTTTTTTTCAGAATCCTCTATTATTTTAGTTCTTCCACCCATGCAATAGAGAGGGAATGGGAAAAGAAGGGTTACTTTTATTTGCATTTTTCCCTTAAAAGATAGACTTTGAAATAGGAGTCTTGGAATAATGCTGAATTCAAAGGTTTATTTCTTTCTATAGTATAAGAAAAACAATTTATTTCTATTTCTATAGTATAAGAAAAACAAATAAATAGTATAAGAAAAACAAATCGAATCAAATTCATGGATTTACCACGACCTCGGTTGTGACTGTGACTCCATAGATAAAAATGGGAAATTTCTCTCTTCGAGACCATTGAAAAAGGGCATTGAACGAGAAAGAAATCGTCCACAGATAATAAAACTATCATATGCCTTGGAAAGTGATATGAGGTGCTCGGAAATGGTTGAAGTAATTGAATAGGAGGATCACTATGACTATAGCCCTTGGTAGAATTCCTAAAGAAGAAAATGATCTATTTGATACTATGGATGACTGGTTACGAAGGGACCGTTTCGTTTTTGTAGGATGGTCTGGCCTATTGCTCTTTCCTTGTGCTTATTTCGCTTTAGGGGGTTGGTTTACAGGGACAACTTTTGTAACTTCTTGGTATACCCATGGATTGGCTAGTTCCTATTTGGAAGGTTGTAATTTCTTAACCGCAGCAGTTTCTACCCCTGCCAATAGTTTAGCACACTCTTTGTTGCTACTATGGGGGCCCGAAGCACAAGGAGATTTTACTCGTTGGTGTCAATTAGGCGGTCTATGGACTTTTGTAGCTCTCCACGGGGCTTTTGCACTAATAGGTTTCATGTTACGCCAATTTGAACTTGCTCGGTCTGTTCAATTGCGGCCTTATAATGCAATCTCATTCTCTGGTCCAATTGCTGTTTTTGTTTCTGTATTCCTTATTTATCCACTGGGGCAATCTGGTTGGTTCTTTGCGCCGAGTTTTGGCGTAGCAGCGATATTTCGATTCATCCTTTTCTTCCAAGGATTTCATAATTGGACGTTGAACCCATTTCATATGATGGGAGTTGCCGGAGTATTAGGTGCGGCTCTGCTATGCGCTATTCATGGAGCGACCGTAGAAAACACTCTATTTGAGGACGGTGATGGTGCAAATACCTTCCGTGCTTTTAACCCAACTCAAGCTGAAGAAACTTATTCAATGGTCACTGCTAACCGCTTTTGGTCCCAAATCTTTGGTGTTGCTTTTTCCAATAAACGTTGGTTA
>NW_028259912.1:0-30015 GCF_056163025.1 Triticum urartu | reverse complement strand
TTCTATGCAAAAAAAAAGATATAGTAAAGTAAGTGATTCCATAAATTTACGCAGTTGCCCAAGAATTCACTATATATTCTTAATCAACGATTTCTTATATAGAGAGAACGGCCCTCACAAATTGAAAATACTAATTTGTTAAGAATCAATCGAATTGAAGTCATAGTGTCATCGTTGGCTGGAATCGATATATTCGCGAGATCCGGGTCACAATTTGTATCGACTAAAGAAATAGTAGGAATCCCCAAAATGGCACATTCCCGAAGAGCTATATACTCTTTTTGCTGATCAAGGACGATCACAATGTCTGGCAATCTCGTCATATATTTGATCCCGCCGAGATACCTTTGCAAAGTAGATAATTTTCTCTTCAAGATTGCCACATCTCTTTTTGGGAGATGGTGGAATTTTCCCATTTTTTCTTCTGCTCTTAAGTCTCTAAATTGAGAAAGTCTAGTTTTCGTAATCGACCAATTCGTTAACATACCACTGAACCACTTTTTATTAACATAATGACAACGAGCCCTTATTGCAGCTGATGCTACTAAATCTGTTGCTCTTTTTTTGGTACCAACAATTAAGAAACTTTTTCCCTGACTTGCTGCATCAAAAACTAAATCACAAGCTTCTGATAAAAAACGAGCCGTTCTAGCGAGATTTATAATATGAGTACCTTTACGCTTTGCCGAAATGTAAGGGGCCATTTTAGGATTCCATTTCTTAATACCATGACCAAAATGAACTCCTGCTTCTATCATCTCTTTCAAATTAATGTTCCAATATCTTCTTGTCATTTTTTCCACACTTCCTTTTTTTTAATCCTACCATTCCATTACGGAATTTAGTTCTTTTTGAAGATTAAGAAAGATCCGAAATAGCTTGAAATAAATAATAATTGTTCCGAGAGAACCTTGTACTAAGATAAGAGTTGGCCATTGATACATGGTATAAACATAACCACCTTAATGAATTAACTGACTTGTTTTACTTATTAAAATAAAAATCTTAAAAATCTAAAATTTGACCTGTTAGTGTTCTAAGTTCAAAAGTCTAGTAAAGTAAAAAATATTTTTATGGGGGTTCTTATGTCTCATAAAAATTGTTTGTTACGTCAGAATCTGAAGAAACTAATTCTGTATGGAGAAACAAAAAATCTCTCATTTCCGACGCGAATAGATTTTTTTTTTTTATTTCGAAATAAAGGTTCTTGTCTTGTGGGGAACGATGCACAAATTTTTGGAATCCGGTACCAACAGGTATAATCCCCCCCAGAACTACGTTTTCTTTCAAGCCTTTCAACCAATCAATGCGACCTCGTAGGGCAGCTTTTGCTAAAACTCGAGCAGTTTCTTGAAAACTTGCTTCAGATATGAAACTTTGGGTATTCAGGGAAGCCCTTGTTATTCCCAATAAGATTGCCCGATAATAGATCGATTCATCCAAAGCTCGTCCTGCTCGTTCCGCTCGCAATAGTCCGATTAATTCCCCAGGCGAAAAAACATTAGACATTCCATCTTCGGAAACCCGCACTTTTGATGTTACTTGGCGTATAATAATCTCTATATGTCTATTATGGATCTGTACCCCTTGGGATCGATAAACCTTTTGGATTTTATTAACCAAAGAGATACGACTTTGGGCTATGGTTAGCTCAGCTCCAATCAAGAATCCCCAAGGGACCCCAAGAATTCTTGGTATACGCTCATTCCAATCCTCAATTCTCCTTTCGAGATTCGGGGATAATGAATCAATTGAACGCGCTTCAAAGATTTGTTCCACTTTTGGAAGACCTTGCGTTATGTCACTAGATCTCGATTTTTCATATATAAACGTAACTAACCTATCTCCCTTGTAAAGGATTTCTCCATAATGACCATTAACAGTTGCTCCTGTAGTGGCCAAATAAGGTTTAGCTGCTCTTATAACAAAGGAATTCATATTTACAATGAAAATTTGACCGGATTTTTTTATGTGCGATTTAAATAGACATACATTTTCACAAATAAATTGTCCAAGGTGAATTATTGCCAATGTCTCTTCCCAAGAATCATGATGGACAAAGTGACAATTCAAAAGGAATGGATCCAACATTATGTTACTATCGAAATTAGAAATCCTTTTATTTTCATCTATTAAAGAGTATTTAAGTTCTTGAAGTACTTGGAAGGTTTGTTTTAAATTGTCAACGAACAAATATTTTTTTAACAGGATTTTATTATGCGTTAGTAAATAGTAAGATGAAGAAAAATGCGATATACTAGCTACAATAGCGCCTAAGGGCCCAAAAATTTCTCGAATAGGAATTCTAGGATTCCATTCTTTTATCGCATTGGGATGTTTTGAATTCTTGAATAAACCAATTCGAGAACAGTTGGATGCCGACAAAATCATCAAAGAGTGGTATTCTTTATTTCGATTCAACAAAGTGCCAATAGCTTCTGGATGTTGGCTAAGTGATTCAATCTTCGCCTTGGAATAAAAAGAATTGATATTGGCGCGATCTAACCTATTATGGGGAATCGGTCCTGCACTTGTCCTACCATACCTTTTTCGTGTATACGAAATAGTGGACTTGACTAACTCAATTCTTAGGAAATCGCGAATAAGATCATTTGCTCTTACCTCAACAAGGGAAGCACCAGCCTTTTCTTTTTCTTCTTGTTCCCAATTCACTACTAAGCAAGTTCTAACAAATTGACTATTTGTGTGATAAATTCTTTGAGTTAACTTGCTATTTTCATGAGAAATAAAATTGACAAGTCGAATTTGGAGATTATTTTCTTCTTGCAAGAGATCCTGCGGGAAAAGTGTTGCTAAATTTCTTCCTTCGTCCATTTCATATGCCACTGTAGGGCGAACGGAAACAAAATACTTTTCCTTGCTCTTGAGAATTTTTTTCCGTTGAACATAGACCCAATTTTTCCTTTTTTTTGATTCCTTAGAATCTTTTTTTTGTCTTTCTGGCGGTATCAAACAGCCACCTAATATCTTATCCGCCTCTTCAGGAAAATGAATATCTCCGGAAAATATTTTGAGTTCCGTATGGCTTTTTTTTCTCTTCACTCGGACCAGTCCGCCTAGTCGACTTCTTGTATTTTTTGTGAGTTGTGTATTCACTCCAATAATACTATTGTCAAGTATCTTTAGGGATGAAGATCTCGGCAAGATATGAAGTTCTTGAAGAATGAAAAAAAACCGATCTACTTCTTTTTGGTATTTTAGACTAAATTCTTTTGTTCCTCGATGCTCAATCAAACCCTCTTTTTTTAAGATGGAATCTTCCTCTGGGCTCTCGTATTCGTCCTCTGAATCTTCTTCTGAGTCTTCCTCTAAAGTACCATATTTTTCCTCTGCGCTTTCCCCGGGGCTGCCATATTCGTCTTCTGAGTCTTCCTCTAGAGTTCCATATTCGTCCTCTTGGGTCCTATATTTGCTCTCTGGGCTCCCATATTCCTCTTCTGAGTCTTTCTCTAAAGTCCTATATTCGTTCTCTGGGTTCCCATATTCGTTTTCTGGGCTCCCATATTCGTCTTCTAGGGTTTCATATTCGTATTCGTCTTCTAGGATTCCATATTTAGATTCTTCTAGGGTTTCATATTCATATTCGTCCTCTCGGGTCCTGTATTCGTCTTCTAGGGTCTCATATTCCTCTTCTGAGTCTTCCGCTCGAGTCCTATATTCTTCTTCTAGGGTCCTATATCTAAATTTAACAATTCCTGAACCCTTTTTATCTTTTCTGTATCGGGGATCGTCAAAATAAGCAAAAATAGTATTTCTACGTAAAACACCCATAAGGGGGATTTCAATCGAAATCCCAAAACAGGATATTAGTTCTTTCTCTTGTTCTTGATGATATTGTAATGGAATGACGAACCTATTTCTTCGCTTTTTCGCCAACAAATCTGAATTATCTTGAAAAATAGAAGGATAGATAAAATTCCAATGGCCATTGGACATGATTCGATCCGACGTTGAATAATCAAGAATTTCCCTATCTTTTTTACCATAAGTATTCATTTGATCTTGATCCTTGTGGAGTGAAAAAGACGCTATACTGGATCTGCACATACTTACTGACAATATCCTAAATGGCTTGTTTTTGGTAATCGGCGAAGATTACCATATTGATATTCGGGCGCATGGTAAACATCAGTACTCCAGTGCATTTCGCCGTCTGATTCAGAATAAATATGCTTTTGTACCCTTTCTTTAAAATGTAAAGTGGACGTTCCGGCACGAATCTCCGCAATTACTTGTTCGGATTTTACATATTGATCATTTTGCACTAGAATCAAGCTTTTTGAGGGAATATTCACACTATATAGAATATCTTGACTCTGAATAGTTACATGCAAGTCTATATAACATAGAAAAGCAGGCTGCCCATGACGGGTACGTGTGGGGTGAACCAAATTCTCATTGAATTTTATTTTTCCATTCGAAGGGGATCGTACAAGGTCGGCAGTACCCCCTGTGAATACTCCGCCAGTATGAAAAGTTCTTAATGTTAGTTGAGTCCCTGGCTCCCCAATTGATTGACCTGCAATAATACCTACGGCTTCTCCCAATTCGACCAGATCACTATGAGTAGGACTCCGGCCATAGCATAATTGACAGATCCAAGAAGTGCTTCGGCAAGTAAAGGGGGTTCTAATATATATTGGTTGTGCTCGAAATGGTTGTGCTCGAAAGGCAGTTATGAATCGATTGACTAATCCAATTCCAATATCTTGATTTCGCGCGGCAATGCATCGTGAACCGATATATATATCGTCTGCTAATACACGACCAATTAGTGTTTGGACAAAAAGTTTTTCCGTCATCCCATTTTGAGGACTTACAGAAATACCTCGGATAGTACCACAATCTCTTCTACGCACAATAATATGTTGAACTACTTCAACAAGTCTACGTGTAAGATATCCAGCATCTGCTGTTCGCACAGCAGTATCTACAACCCCTTTGCGGGCTCCATAGCAGGAAATTATATATTCTGTCAAAGAAAGTCCCTCGCGTAAATTGCTTTGAATAGGTAAATCAATCATTTGTCCTTGAGGGTCCGACATTAATCCTCTCATACCTACTAATTGGTGTACTTGAGATGCATTTCCTCTGGCTCCTGAAAAAGACATTAGATAGACTGGATTAGAAGGATCCGTTATCCGAAAATTTGAATTCATTTCTTGTTTCAAATATTCACTTGTCGCATACCATATCTCAACAGATTGGCGTAATTTTTCTACCGCGTGTACAGCCCCATAATAATAGTGTTTCTCCAAAAGAAAACTCTGTTGTTCCGCGTCTTGGACTAACCATCCCTTAGAGGGTATTGTTAAAAGATCCTCGATTCCTAACGAAATCGATGTAGTAGTGGCTTGATGGAAGCCCAGAGTCTTTAGTTGATCCAGTATATGGGATGTATATCCCATTCCAAAATGATCTATTAATCTGCTAATAAGTCGTTTCATACCAGTTCCGTCTATCTCTTTATTATGAAAGACCAGATTGGCCCGTTCCGCCATACATAAGTACCCCCTTTTCGGCTGAGTAGGATTCGACAATTGCTGAGTAGGATTCGACAATGGGCCTGAGTCAGTGATTCGAAAATTTAATTAACTTAATTGCCTCAATCTCAATCTGGATTCGCGTGGCAAATAATGATGATACTAGGGAAATCGGAATGCCCCCCGAAAGGGGAGGGGCATCGCCGAATCTAACTTTCTTGTTTAGGTAGTGTATGAATAGGCCTGACTAAATCCTTGTATGGCTTCCTCTATTTCTCTATAAAAAGAAATATGACCAAGAGTGGTTCGAATGTATATCGAACGAATTTCTTTTTTTCTATTTCCCATTATTAGATAGTGGGCATAAATCTCATGATAAGTCCCCAAAGATTCATATTGAACTTCAATCGGAACTTCTCTTGACCCAATGACGCGTTGATCCAGGTTCCATCGTAGCCACAAGGGACTATCTAAACTGATTAGTTTTTGTCTATAAGCTCCCAGTGCATCATAAGAACTAGAAAAATGGGGTTCTTTATCTTTCCTATATTTAAAATTATTATTATTATTGTAATTTACTTTTAGATTTGGGTAGTTTCTGCAACTATTATATCTATTTGCACAAATACCTCGACGCTTTCCAATCGTTAATACATAAAGCCCGATAAGCATGTCTTGGGTTGGTACGCAAATAGGATCCCCAATAGCGGGAGATAAGAGATTCATATGAGAAAACATAAGTAAACGGGCTTCTGCCTGAGCTTCCAAGGATAAAGGTAGATGAACAGCCATTTGATCTCCATCAAAGTCCGCATTGAAACCCTTACACACTAATGGGTGTAAAGAAATAGTACGCCCCTCTACTAAAGTGGGTTGAAAGGCCTGTATGCCTAATCTATGCAGGGTAGGTGCTCTATTTAACAGTACAGGATGTCCCCGCATAACTTCTTGAAGTATTTCCCATACAATGGGTTCTTTTTCCCAAATTTTCCTTTTAGCAATCCTTACATTAGAAGTGGCGCGTTTCGTGATTAAATCGCGAATTACAAATAGCTGAAAAAGCTTTATTGCTATCTCTAGAGGTAATCCACATTGATGTAATGAAAGCGAAGGACCCACAACAATGACAGAACGCCCCGAGTAATCGACCCGTTTCCCAAGCAGAGTCTCGCGAAACCTTCCCTCTTTACCTTCAATTACATCTGAAAGTGATTTGTATACTTTATTGTGACCATCCCTCGTCGGTTGCCCGCGGGACCCACTATCAAGAAGTGTATCCACGGCTTCTTGTACCAATTTTTCCTGGCACATTACTAAATCTGCTGGCGCTAATTCACTTCTTTTTAATAGATAGGCAAGATTGTTGTTCCGACGGATAACTCTCTTATAAAGTTCATTAATGTCTGAAGTCACTACTTTATCTCCAGACCTATAAACAATAGGTCTCAATTCGGGAGGAAGAACCGGTAATAAGCACAAAACCATCCATTCTGGTTCTACATTTGTTTGAATAAAATGTTTCGCCAATTGCATGCGTCTAATCAAAAAAACTTTTCTTATTCGTCTTTTTCTATCTTCCCACTCATCTCCACTATACCCCTCGTCTTCTAATTCCTTCCATTCGACCAAAGAATTCTCTATAATAATTCGCAAATCCAAATCTGCTAATTGTTCTCTAATAGCACCTGCTCCTGTCGCAATTTCCCGATTTCGAAATGTTGCAAAGCCTGGGGTAGAAAAAAAGGGAGAAATGCTGTGGTTACAGGATGCAATTTCCTCTTCGAATAAACCTCGTAATCGTAAAAAAGTGGGTTTTTTAGTGCTGGGCCTAGCAAAAGAGAAATCGCCGTATACTAGGCCCTCCAACTTCTTAAGAGGTTTATCTAAAAGATTCGCGATATAACTAGGAAGACCTTTCAAATACCACACATGAGTCACGGGACATGCGAGTTTGATGTATCCCATTTGATATCTTCGTATCCGAGAATCCACAAATTCGACCCCGCATTTTTGGCAAAATCTTTCGTCTTCGTTTTCAGCTCCGCTCGCTCGAGAATTGCCACAAGCGCAAATCCCGCTTTTTATGGGTCCAAAGATTCTTTCGCAAAACAATCCATCTTTTTCTGGTTTATCGGTTTTATAATGAAAAGTAGAGGGCCTTGTGACTTCGCCAACGACTTCTCCATTAGGTAGGTTTTTGTTAGCCCAAGCCTTTATTTGTTGAGGGGAAACGAGTCCAATTTGAAGTTGTTGATGTTTATATTGGTCAATCATAAAATAGAAATAAGAAAAGAATTTATATTTATTCCGATCAAACTTCCTCCCTATTAACCTGGAAGTTCTTTTCAGATACAAGGAAATGATTCAGTTCTAGAGCCAAAGATCGTAGTTCTCGAACGAGCACTCGAAAAGATTCTGGAGGATCCTCATGATTAGGTATTCTTTTTCCCCAGATCGTAGCATTAAGTATTTCTTGGCGAGCTATAAGATGGTCAGATTTATAAGTAAGTATCTCTTGTAAAATATGAGCAACACCAAATCCTTCTAAAGCCCAAACTTCCATTTCTCCTACTCGTTGTCCCCCTTGCTTGGCTCTTCCTCTAACCGGTTGTTGTGTAACAAGTGAGTAGGGCCCAGTAGAACGCCCATGAATTTTCTCATCAACTTGATGAATTAATTTTAAGATATAGGACTTCCCTATTAGAACAGGTTGCTCAAAGGGGTCGCCTGTTCTTCCATCAAATATTCTGCTTTTTCCCGGGTACTCGGGTTCAAATACCCATGGATTTTTTGTTTCTTTACTGGCTTCATATAATTCTGAAAACACAAGTTTTCTTGAAGCCTCTTGCTCATATCTCTCATCAAAGGGTGCTATTCTATAATGTTTCTTTAGCAGATCCCCCGCTAATCCGAGCGAGCTTTCAAATATTTGTCCCACATTCATTCGGGAGGGTACTCCTAAGGGATTGAAGACCATATCAACGGGTGTTCCATCTTGCAAATAGGGCATATCTTGCCTAGGCAAAATTTTGGAAATGATCCCTTTATTCCCATGTCTTCCGGCTACTTTATCCCCAACTTTGATTTCACGTTTCTGTAAAATATATACACGAACCATTATGTCGAGCGGGTCCCTTTGGATCCATTTCACATCGATAACGCGCCCTCTTCCACCTATAGGTAATTTCAGAGAAGTTTCTTTTGAAGTGGAAACCTCAAGGCCAAATATGGCCCGTAATAATCCAGCTTCCGCGATATAAGATGATTCGCTCGCTATCTGAGGCGTTAATTTACCTACTAAAATATCACCAGTTTCTACCCAGGATCCCAACCTAACAACTCCATTTCTGTCCAAATTGCGGAGTAAATGTTCTTCTAGATGTGGTATTTCTTTAGTGATTTTTTCAGCGGAGCCCTGGCTTGTCGTATCCGTCTGAATTTCATATTTCCGGATGTGAAAAGAGGTATAAATATCTTCATATACCAAACGTTCGCTAATTAGTACTGCGTCTTCAAAATTGTAACCTTCCCATGGCATATAAGCTACTAATACGTTTTTTCCTAAAGCAAGTTCGCCCCCAATTGTAGCAGCTCCTTCTGCTAAAATTTGTCCTTTTTTAATGGATTTACCCCGTGGAACCCGGGGTTTTTGGTGCATACAAGTATTTTTGTTAGAGCGACGGTGGTTAACTAAAGGAATACTTATAGTCTTCCCACTACTTGATAAAAGTATCTTATGACTATCAGTAGAAATGATCTTTCCCTCGCGTTCGGCTATAATGGAAACCCTCGAATCTAGAGCTGTTTGGCGTTCCAATCCAGTTCCAACAATGCATTTCTCGGACCGAGAAAGCGGAACTGCTTGGCGCTGCATATTAGAACTCATTAAAGCCCGATTCGCATCATTGTGCTCAATAAAAGGAATGAGAGAACCCCCAATAGAAAAATATTGGAAAGGAAAAATACTTCTAACATGAATCTGTTCCCATGCAATAGTCAAGAATTCTTGACGGTATCTAGCCGGAACAACCTGTTCTTCCTGAATACCTTGATTCAAGGACAAAGAATTTCCTGCTGCTATCATATAATATTCATCTCTATTTGGTGATAGATAAACCACCTGTCTCTCTTTTTTTTCTTTTGCTTTCTCAGCAGATATTTCATAAAACGGACTCTCTATGGATCCCCACAAGTGATCAATTCTCGCATGAATTGTTAAGGATCCAGTAAGTCCAACATTGATTCCTTCAGACGTGTCAATTGGACAAATACGCCCATAGTGACTCGGATGAATATCTCGGCTCCGAAAACTTGCGGTTCTCCCCGTCAACCCTCCAGGACCTAAACAACTCACTTTTCGCCCATGAACAGTTTGTGTCAATGGATTCGTTTGATCAAAAACTTGAGATAACGGGTATGTGCCAAAAAAGGTCTCATAAGTAGTTATTAATAAAATTGAAGTTGAAGTTGGAGTTACCAAAGTTTGGGGAGTCGGTTTCGATTGACGTATGAATACTCTACGAATAGTTTTTTGAACTGCATGTTGTAAACGACCAAGAGCCAATCCGAATTGATCTTGTAACAGATCCGCAACCGAACGAATACGTTTATTTTTCAAGTGATTCATATCGTCATCGTCAAGTATACCCGTTCCAAATTTCATTCCAATCAAATGATCCGTAGCGGCCAATACATCTCGTGGTAACAAGAATGTATTGTTCTGAGGAATATCAAGATTAAGTCTCCGATTCATATTTCGTCGACCAATCCTTCCTAATTCACATTTTTGTTGAAAAAATTTCTTTTGTAATTCCTCGCATAAGGACTCCGAAAATACCAGGTCCCCACCTACACAAGCAAATTGTTGATAAAACTCCAAAATAGCTTTTTCTTTTGACTCAATCCTCTTCTTCTCTTTAGCATTCGGGAAAGACAAGAAAATTTCAGGGTAGGAAACATTATCCAGAATTTCTCTTAGATTCGAACCCATAGCTGATGATAGAACTAGAATAGATATCTTTTGTTTTCTACTCACGCGAGCCCATATCCTTTCTTTTTTATCAATTGCTAATTCCGATCTCCCCCCCCAATCTGATATTATAGTGCCAGTGTAGATAGAAATTCCCTTATGATCTAATTCCGAGCGGTAGTAAATACCAGGACTTAGCAATATTTGATTGATCACAATTCGGTATATTCCATTTATAATAAAGGTTCCTAAGGAATTCATTATAGGAATGTTTCCGATAGAAATGGTTTGCTTTTGCACATCGAAACCAAAAATTAATCTCGCAGATACATATAATTCGGAAGAATAGGTGAGTGATTCATACACAGCATCTCTTTCTTTTATCGAGGGTTCTAGCAGTTGATATCCTTTCGCAAATAATTGAAATGCAATTTCGTGATCTGGATCTTTAATTGTTGGAAACTTGTCAAGTTCTTCTGCCAAGGCTTGATTAATGAACCTACAAAATCCCTCGAATTGGATCTGACTAAATCCGGGTATTGTGGACATTCCCTCGTTTCCATTCCGGAGCATCTTAATCTTAAGTTTCCTGTTTATCAAAGAAAAATTCCATTATCAGCTCACTCTTCATCAATCCCTATGGATCGATCTAGCAATCATGGAATCTATATTCTGTTTACTGAATCACATGAAATTCTAGGGAACTCCACATACGTATTTCATATATGTATTTCATACATATGAATAGAGACCATTTGGACGAAAGTTCGAGTTTGCCAGGGGTACAAATGAAATGAAAATGAATTGATAAAACATTCCTACAAAAAAAATTCTGCCACTTATACTTTATGTTATGATATTCTAATCAGATTGGATGGCAAAGATTTCTCATTTTATCTCCTTTCTATGAATGTAATAAAGCCGTAATATAATATACTAGAAAGTTTGACTTTACTTCGATTTAGAATAGCGTGCTTACTTTAATTTCTCAAAATAATTTGAGGGTTCTTTTTTATTTCGGATCGGAGTAGTATAATTGCTAGAAAATTCAGTATTTCATTGTGGAATTCTAAAATAAAGTAAGTCCCTTTTTTAAGTACATGCCAATCTAGTTATCCACCTCTCCCCATATCCATGCTTTTCTTTTATCGTAATTTCACTTGGGTACGCCAAGATAGTCAGGTTATACTCTATATCAGAGCAAATTTCCTTTTTTTATTCAAGATATTTAATTTAATACTTTGAAAAATTAAAGCATGATTCCCCATAGAGATATGTACATAAAGGGGATCTTTGGATAATAATGCTGTTCGGACCTAAAGTTTACCTATACACGGATTAAGCATAAAGCCATAATATTTTATTATGCCATTGAAGGGGGGGGAGATAATACCGATTTAAGAGTAGTTCACTACTGCAATAAAAAAAAGAGAATTCTAGTTAACGGTTCCAATTTATTCTGAATTTTGCAGCCTGTGAATAGAAATCCACTTTTTCTTCTTTTTCATCTCAATAGAAAGAAATGGGAAGTTTTATTGTGTTAACAATGTATGTTTTAAGATAGAATCTATCGAGGAGAATAATAGAAACTGGATCAAAAAAAGCAGGAATAGATTTTTTGAAAAAGATTGGAAAAAAGTAAGTAGAATTATATTCAAAATAAAAGGGGCTTTTCGTAAGAAAACGTGGATGAATACTTGCTGTTTTCTAGATTTTTGATCGGATTTTTTGGCGGCATGGCCAAGCGGTAAGGCAGGGGACTGCAAATCCTTTATCCCCAGTTCAAATCTGGGTGCCGCCTGATCAATAAAATACTTAGGTTTTTTTTATAGTGCTGATCGAATTCGATAAATTTTTACTTCGCATAAGTTCGGGCAAGAGAGTAACTGGGCCTGCCGATACTGGGTTTAGAGAAACCATACCATAGTTCTATCCTCAAACTAGGGTTAGGGTTTGTTTTGACGGTAGTGGCCAAAATGGTTATCAATAGGGGTGAGGTAGTGTTTCCTTATTCTTTTATTATATGAATTTGAATTGGTTCTTAATTGAGATTCGATTTGATAATTTTAAAATACGAGGATAAGATGTCAGAAATCTTGGTATCCAAAGAAAGGTCCCTAAGGGGCATTCTTTTTTTTTTTCAATCTAAGATTCAAGAAGGGACTCCACGAAAGAATATCAAGACTTACTAATTATTATACATTTTTTTATCGTACATCTTATGTTACCTACATACACTAAAGTAAGGACTACTTAATTCTAACGAGAATCAGATTAAATAGGTCGATCAAAAATCAATTTAGGAGTTGTATTATGGATAAAATCTCTTCATTCTTTCATAGAATGATACAAAGCAAGGCTGCAGGGTTTAGGTCAAAAATAAACATTAGGTAAGGTAGGTATCCAATAAATATTTATCTATCGATAATTTTATGGTATATTCGGGCGTCCTTTGCTTAAAAAAAAAAAAAAGAGTAACAAAAGGAATAAAAAATCTTCCTATTCCCGCTTCTTCTATTCAGGACATCATTCCCGTACTCTTTCTTTTTTAAGGAAAAAAGGGCTATAGTATCTCGTATTTTTAATGCTCTCTAATTCTACCAGAATTCCTATAAGAATTTGTTAGGAGTAAATTCCTTGAACTGATTGATCCATGGCCTTAGGGCGGAATCCCTTTTTGACTCTGTACCCTTGATTCCACTATGATTATTGATCAATAGTAGAATAATCCCTTCATAGAAATAGGAGACATAATTTAGATGGATATAGTAAGTCTCGCTTGGGCTGCTTTAATGGTAGTCTTTACATTTTCTCTTTCACTAGTAGTATGGGGAAGGAGTGGACTCTAGGGATACTACTAATTGATTAAGTAATCAAATTGTTGTATCAATTCTTTTCTTTAATGGATCATTTTGCATTAATCATTTTGTCAAACGTTATTCTTTAATCTTTTTCTTTAGTTTTGTTTCACTCCTGTAAGAAACTCTTGTATTGTAAGTTGTAATGTAAGAAAGAGCCATTATACCAATTCAGAATTTCTACTAGAAATGACGAATGGTTAAAAAAAGTTCTATACATAAGAAAATTAGACTTTCTTCCACGGAACTATTCACGGCATATCACACATTTTCCATTTCCTTTTACTTTTTACTATAGTCTATTCTTCATATTATTTTTCTTTCCTTCCATGGATTCTTTGGTCAAGAATTGTCTTAGATTTTTTTATTTTGACCTGATTGAAATTAAGTGGATGCAATGAAAAAAGAAATTGAATTAGACTACTTAACTATTTCAATCTACTAATCTATTCTATGTAGATTCAAAGATAATATAATAGAAAGAATCTAAAGTGTCGTAGAAAAAACTATATGTAGTTCTTTCTACCACACTTTAAGATTCCAACCAGATCCTTTCATTTAAGACTTGGATTTTTTTTATTTAATCCCTTTTTAATTTCTTCAATGATTAATTGGAATTCCAATTAATTATTTTGGCTGACTGTTTTTACATAAATAATAAGTAAAAAAGAAGTAGGAACTAGAATGAACAGTGCAGTAGCAATAAATGCGAGAATATTGACTTCCATAACCTCTTTATTTTTTATTTTCACAATAACTCGGGATGTAATCCCATGGAGAGGAAAAAGGGGTATCTTGTAAATTCAAGGGTAGGGCTTGCATTCTGATAATACTGAATCAATTCAATATTATGAATATCGGATCTATCAAATCAATTCATGGATGAGAGTTATATTTCACGGATGAGAGTTATATAGTATAACATAGGAAGATCCTCTATCCACACTAAGACCAAAATGGGTTTTTTGATTGGATTAGGAATTCCCTCTTTTTTAATCCTTTTCTACTTTTTCTTTTCTATATCTCTAACCCACGAGCTTTCTTAATCTTATACTTTCTTAATCTTATACAATTTCCCTTCCTTTTTCTTATAGTTATACATACAATTATGTATGTATTATATGACCAACTTTCACTTTCTATGGGTCACATAGACATCCAAATAAGCAGTAGAAGTGAGATGGGGAAAAGAGGTCTGAAATAAAAAGGGAATACGATTTATGTATGGATTCCGGTAAAATACCGGTACTCTATTCCATAAGAGTGGAATAGGAAATTAAGATGAGGATGGTATCATCATAAAGAAAGATAGAGTAATATAATATCCTAAATTCTACTAATCCACATATCGTATGTGTGTCTTTCTTTATCGATTGGGAGTAGTGAAAAAAAAATTCCTATATGCCCTCCCTCCCTCTTTAATGAGAGATGCAAAATAAAAAAGTGAAGTAAGGGTGCCCTGTGGGTATTTGATCTTGCTCCCATGCCCCTTTTTTTCATGGAAAAAGGAAATATCAATTTCTCCATTCATTGAACCCTAGTTCGGGACTGACGGGGCTCGAACCCGCAGCTTCCGCCTTGACAGGGCGGTGCTCTGACCAATTGAACTACAATCCCCGCGGGGTGTATGGCATACCCATTCTTAAATAGAACCATAAGAAGATTCGATTCGTCTTTCGTACTCTAAGAAATAGACGAATCATATACTACATACCCACATATTATATTATACGTGGGTATAGTGAGAGTGACATAACTAGTATGTCGTGATTTTTTATCACTAAAAATGGATAATAATCCAGCCTTCAATAAGAAAAACTCTTTTGTTTGTAAGAAAGGAATGAGAGAGATATGGATTAGAAAAAAAAATTTCCCTTTTTTCTTTATCTTTTATTTCTATAGATCAGACATTTTATTTTATGGAAGAAAAACAAAAGGATTTAGTTCATACTCACGAAGCCCTAGATTTTTGGTTTGGGCCGAGCTGGATTTGAACCAGCGTAGACATTGTCAACGAATTTACAGTCCGTCCCCATTAACCACTCGGGCATCGACCCAGGAAGAATTTATTCTAGGGTTTTTGCTAATCTATGATTAACCTCCTTTCATAATACTCCCTACCCCCAGGGGAAGTCGAATCCCCGCTGCCTCCTTGAAAGAGAGATGTCCTGAACCACTAGACGATAGGGGCATCACTAGACGATAGGGCCATATACAACCGCTCGTGATTATACTATAATCATAGTATGAGCAGTTTTTTGGAATTGTCAATATACTCGAAAAGTATAAATAGATCCAAAGCAAAGAGTTTTTCCAACTTTTCTGTTATGTTTTCATCTAGGATTTTTTTTAGTTGATCGTTATAGATTAATTCTCCGTGCTTCATTTAGTGTTCATACCAAAAATGCATCCATCCCGCACTAAGTCATAAAATTCTCTAAAAATATAGAGAAAGTTTCAAAAACAAAGAAAAAAAGTGAATCAATTTAGTAGAAAAGTACTCTATCAGATTCGAACCAACGACTTACGTCTTAGCACGAGATTACTCTACCACTAATTTAAAAAGCCCTTTATCGGATTTGAACCGATGACTTATGCCTTACCATGGCATTACTCTACCACTGAGTTAAAAGGGCTTTTTATTTAATTCAAAAATTAGCCACTTGGATTTCCCATTATGGGTCTACTGCATAATGTACATATTATATATATAATATATAGAGATAGAGAGAGAGACATTATGTAGAGATTGTATATGTATATATCGATATCTTGAGAGCTCAAAATAAAATTAATAAAAAAAAACATACCCTACATAACATATCCAACTCTTCTTGGTTCAGGGTTTTCCGTTTCCGAAGACTAGTAAAATAGGCGGATTCTGGAACCCCAAGGATTCAACGGTATATGGATATGGAAAATATAAGATTTCCGATCCTAGCGGGAAAAGGCGGGGAACAGATACCCAATAGGATATAGGATCCTTGGGAGGAACTTTTGGTAATGGCCTTGATCCTCTATGCTATTTTTTATGTGTTCTTAGTTCTATTGAACTTTTTGCATTCTTTTAAACAAGAATCTAATAAACTAGAATTGAGTCAGTGGAAAAAAGGAGAGAGAGGAAAGTGTTAAATGGAGAGAGTCGACTAATCAGAGACTTTTAGGATCTTCTTTACATCAGGTAAATCTGTCGGCCCTGTCCGTTTTTTTCTTTAAGTTACGACTCTTTGCTGCTTACTTCTATCAAGCCATAGGGAAAGTCTATGATGAATTTGGAAAACTCATCTCACTCTTACTCTATGGCTCGGACTTAATGGGGGAAGAAAACATCTTCCATAATTTCTTTTTTGTTCAATTCTGGACAAAAAAGAAAAGGAAAAAAGGAATTTATAGGGACAGTGTTACCCCCTATATCCCCTAGTTTATATTGTAGGAATAATAAAACAATTTAGCAGTCTGACACACTTACGTCCTTGCAAAGTAAATAATTATTATTGTAGTCGTAACCGTAGAATAGGATCCTAATCAAAATAAATACATTTGGTTCAGGCGCTATTAGCATGGTAAGAAAAGATTTTTTTTACAGACCAGAGGGGCTATCTAAATCCTAAAGTAAAGGCGAGCGATCGAAGTAGAAGTACCAACGGCTCAGTGTCATGAACCTTCTCCATCTGATTCAATAAGGGGGAATTAGCCTTCTTGTCAAATGGCTATCCTTGACAAAGGGTACCATTTATACCATAATCTACAATGTAGCGGGTATAGTTTAGTGGTAAAAGTGTGATTCGTTCTATTAATAACTGAATTTGAAATGATATACTTAAGGCATCCTTAAGTTTTTTATTTTTATATTCCGATGAAAACTTTAGTTCTTATAAAGGATTAAATCCTTTTCCTCTCAATAGCATATTGAGGAAGAATATACATTCTGGCGATTTGTATCCAAAGACTAATTTAAATTGCATCCAAAATAAAAATAGGATTATGAGTACAGAGTCGCGAAGCATAATTTTGCATTGGATTAAGTATTCCAATTTTGAAAATATGAGTAAAGGATCTATGGATGAAGATACAAAAAAGTTGATTTCCAATCGTAACTAAATCTTCTTAAAATAAGGAATAAGGAAGCCAAATAGCTAAAAAACGATAGTTTTGGTTTACTAGAACCATCCGCATATTGTTTCAGCTCGGTGGAAACCCAATTCTTTTCCTCAGGATCTCTTGAATGAAATTAGGGAACGAAGTAAGTAGATTAGATGAATTTAGATAGAATTTCTATCTCCTACTCTATAAGGATCATCTAGAAAGCGGAGAGCTTTGGTTCCATTCAAATAGAAAAGCTGACATAGATGTTAAGTGGTGAGAATATCCATAAAGGAGCCGAATGAAATCAAAATTTCATGTTCGGTTTTGAATTAGAGACGTTAAAAATAATCAACCAACGTCGACTATAACCCCTAGCCTTCCAAGCTAACGATGCGGGTTCGATTCCCGCTACCCGCTCCATTCTGTATAAAAGGAGTATTCTATTTGTCTAGACATGTTAGAGGCTTGTATTCAAGCCTTTTTTGTCCACCAGTTTCTGGTACTCCAGAGCGGAGTAGAGCAGTTTGGTAGCTCACGAGGCTCATAACCTTGAGGTCACGGGTTCGATTCCCGTCTCCGCACTTAGCAGTCTGTATAAAAGGACTATTCTATTTCTCTAGATATGTATGGTAGAGGGGCGTATCCAACCCTTTTTTATTCATTAGTTCCCGGCCCTAGAGGGCAAAATTGAGCAGTTTGCGAAGTCACTTGCCTTCAAAAAAAGAAGGCGCAAGGCCTCTCCCTACCCTGCAGAAAATAAAAATGAAACGAAAGGGACAGTCTACCTCTCCCTTCCCTTTAAAAAAAGTTTGCCCGTTGTTTGTCTCAGTTAATACCCAATTTTTGGAGCTCTGTTGGCGAGTTCTATTTCTGCCTCTGGAGCGCCCTCTTTTTTTGAGTGGGATGCAAAGGAAGGGTAAGATAGTAAGGGATACGGCACTAGACTAACACCTAATTAATACTTAATTTAATATAAGTAGTTAAACAGTTAACTAGACTAAACTTTTTATCATAGTACTTTGATAAATTAAGCGGGCGAGCGGCGGGAATCGAACCCGTATCTTCTCCTTGGCAAGGAGATATTTTACCATTGAACTACGCTCGCTACGGTATATATTTTATAGCGTATATCCGCCTGGGTCGACCTTCTATGTCTGGGTCGACCGTTTCATTTCATTTTCTATTATATTAGAGTTTTCCTTTTTTTATTATCTGTCAATGAATATTCTAATGGGAATGGAATTTCATAATACTGAAAGAGAAGAGCTAGCAATTCGGAACGCAAATTGCGTTTTAATACGTCTCACTATTCTAATTTTTTAGAAGAAATGGCCTTTATTATTTCTTTTTTATGGGGTTAATAAATATTAACCAAATTTCATTTAAGAAATGAGAGAATTCAGAATAGCTACGAGAAAGACTAGTCCAATCCATAATGATGTACCGGAAAATACAACATTTTTATTATTTGACCAACCATCAGGAGAAGCAAATACAAGGGGTACACTAATTACTAAGACTGAGGAAGTCGCAATTAATGCAAAAACAGCTAATTGGAAAGCAATAGTCATATTTCTAATCCTCCAAGCTACCATCAAATAAAGTTGACTACATATTTGATCCCTCACTTAAACCAAAATTGTAAAAAAATACAAGAAGTAGGAGGGGTTTAATCATGAATCCATTGATTCTTCTCTTTAATTCAAATTTATTACTTAAACCGCTTTTTTATTTGGATATGGGGGTGAGAAGAGATTATTTACTCTTTATTTCACAAGCGGGTATAGCGGATCCTGTATCCGTGTATACAGTATACAGAGATATATCGAAAAGGAACTTGTATCTGATATCTTTCTAGAGGCTAATAAATCTTTTTATTTTTTATATGGCTATGTTCTATTTGTAGGAGTAAAATAAGGATTAGGCTGTGGAGAGATGGCTGAGTGGTTGATAGCTCCGGTCTTGAAAACCGGTATAGTTCTAGGAACTATCGAGGGTTCGAATCCCTCTCTCTCCTTTTGCTTATTGAATACGTTTGTTTCTTTCATTTTTATTTATTTTTTTTTTCTGTCCCTTATCTTTCTTTCATAAAAAGGAATGAATGGCTCGGCTAGATGGAATAACCGAGCCAGAACAGAAAAAAAGTAGAACAGGTATAAATAAGAAAATCTTAGTTAAGAGGGTTCATGTAAAGAACAGGTTCCAAATCACGATCGATTCCCTTTTCAAAACCTGCTGCAGCAGCTCGGGCTCTTCCTGCATGCCATAAATGGCCCACAAAAAAGAAGAATCCTAGAACAAAATGAGAAGTTGATAACCAACTTCTAGGAGAGACATAATTAACTGCATTGATCTCGGTAGCTACGCCACCCACGGAATTTAAAGAGCCTAAAGGAGCGTGGGTCATATATTCTGCTGAGCGTCGTTCTTGCCAAGGTTGTATGTCTTTTTTCAACCTACTCAAGTCCAAACCGTTGGGGCCCCTTAGAGGTTCTAACCATGGAGCACGAAGGTCCCAAAAACGCATAGTTTCCCCTCCAAAGATAACCTCCCCAGTTGGGGAACGCATTAGATATTTACCTAAACCTGTGGGTCCTTGAGCGGATCCCACATTAGCTCCAAGACGCTGGTCTCTAACTAGAAAAGTAAATGCTTGAGCTTGAGAAGCTTCTGGCCCGGTGGGTCCATAAAACTCACTCGGATAAGCTGTATTATTGAACCATACAAAACAACAAGCGATAAAACCAAAGACAGATAAAGCAGCTAAACTATAAGACAAGTAAGCTTCTCCAGACCATACAAATGCACGGCGAGCCCATGCGAAGGGTTTGGTTAAAATATGCCAAATTCCGCCAAATACACAAATAAAACCCAACCATACATGCCCACCAATTATATCTTCTAAATCATCTACACTAACAATCCACCCTTCTCCACCAAAAGGAGATTTTAGTAAATAACCAAATATAACACTGGGACTAAGGGTCAAATTGGTAATTTTTCTTACATCTCCCCCCCCAGGGGCCCAGGTATCATATACACCGCCAAAATAAAGAGCCTTGAGTACTAGAAGAAAAGCACCTAGACCTAACAAAATTAAGTGAATACCCAAAATTGTAGTCATTTTATTTCTATCTTTCCAGACATAACCAAAGAATGGAAAAGATTCCTCAAGAGTCTCGGGTCCCAGAAGCGCGTGATAAATGCCACCGAAGCCTAAGACTGCGGAGGAAATTAGGTGAAGTACGCCAGATACAAAGTACGGAAAAGTATCTAGAACTTCCCCCCCTGGCCCTACTCCCCAACCTAGAGTAGCTAAGTGTGGAAGTAAAATCAACCCTTGTTCATACATGGGCTTTTCTGGTACGAAATGGGCCACTTCAAATAGGTTCATTGCTCCGGCCCAGAATACGATTAATCCGGCATGAGCTACATGAGCTCCAAGCAGTTTACCGGACAAATTGATAAGTCTGGCATTCCCAGCCCACCAAGCAAAGCCGGTGGTTTCTTGGTCACGACCAGCTAAAACGAAAGTTCCATTAAAGAGCGTTTCCACGTGGTAGAACCTCCTCAGGGAATATAAGATTTTCATGAGGCTGATCCTGAGCTGCCATCCACGCACGAATACCCTCGTTTAAAAGAATATTTTTGGTGTAGAAAGTCTCAAATTCAGGATCTTCCGCTGCACGGATTTCCTGGGAAACAAAGTCATAGGCACGTAAGTTCAGAGCCAAGCCAACTACGCCAATAGCACTCATCCATAAACCGGTGACGGGTACAAATAGCATAAAGAAATGTAACCAACGTTTATTGGAAAAAGCAACACCAAAGATTTGGGACCAAAAGCGGTTAGCAGTGACCATTGAATAAGTTTCTTCAGCTTGAGTTGGGTTAAAAGCACGGAAGGTATTTGCACCATCACCGTCCTCAAATAGAGTGTTTTCTACGGTCGCTCCATGAATAGCGCATAGCAGAGCCGCACCTAATACTCCGGCAACTCCCATCATATGAAATGGGTTCAACGTCCAATTATGAAATCCTTGGAAGAAAAGGATGAATCGAAATATCGCTGCTACGCCAAAACTCGGCGCAAAGAACCAACCAGATTGCCCCAGTGGATAAATAAGGAATACAGAAACAAAAACAGCAATTGGACCAGAGAATGAGATTGCATTATAAGGCCGCAATTGAACAGACCGAGCAAGTTCAAATTGGCGTAACATGAAACCTATTAGTGCAAAAGCCCCGTGGAGAGCTACAAAAGTCCATAGACCGCCTAATTGACACCAACGAGTAAAATCTCCTTGTGCTTCGGGCCCCCATAGTAGCAACAAAGAGTGTGCTAAACTATTGGCAGGGGTAGAAACTGCTGCGGTTAAGAAATTACAACCTTCCAAATAGGAACTAGCCAATCCATGGGTATACCAAGAAGTTACAAAAGTTGTCCCTGTAAACCAACCCCCTAAAGCGAAATAAGCACAAGGAAAGAGCAATAGGCCAGACCATCCTACAAAAACGAAACGGTCCCTTCGTAACCAGTCATCCATAGTATCAAATAGATCATTTTCTTCTTTAGGAATTCTACCAAGGGCTATAGTCATAGTGATCCTCCTATTCAATTACTTCAACCATTTCCGAGCACCTCATATCACTTTCCAAGGCATATGATAGTTTTATTATCTGTGGACGATTTCTTTCTCGTTCAATGCCCTTTTTCAATGGTCTCGAAGAGAGAAATTTCCCATTTTTATCTATGGAGTCACAGTCACAACCGAGGTCGTGGTAAATCCATGAATTTGATTCGATTTGTTTTTCTTATACTATTTATTTGTTTTTCTTATACTATAGAAATAGAAATAAATTGTTTTTCTTATACTATAGAAAGAAATAAACCTTTGAATTCAGCATTATTCCAAGACTCCTATTTCAAAGTCTATCTTTTAAGGGAAAAATGCAAATAAAAGTAACCCTTCTTTTCCCATTCCCTCTCTATTGCATGGGTGGAAGAACTAAAATAATAGAGGATTCTGAAAAAAAAAAATGGACCTTCGAAATCCAATTTTATGTGTAGCGCAAAGGAGTTGCGATTTCTTCTTATTCCTATAGAACATCTAGTAACAAGAATATGAAATCGTAAATAGCGAAAAATTCTTGTCTTGCGCGGTCTAAGTCTAAGGAAATAAAAAAAATTCGCTTATACAATTTCATCTACATCGAATTTATATATCAGAATAGCGGATAGAGGCATCATTAAAGGAGTCAGGTCTACTTACTTTATGCTTCTTTCCAATTTTATGGTGGATTTGATAAGAACCCTTTTTGCTTTCTTGATAAATAATCGACAAAAAAAGCGTTTTTTTTATATAACCTGCTTGTTTTATTATAATTATAACAAGTCCTATATGGAAATGCCCGCTAAAGAGAAAATCTATTTGATTGTCTCTCGGCCAATATCGATTTTTAGAAAGAAAAAACAAGAATTTTCTTCTTTTTTTATTAACATTAAGAAAAAAGAATATAATTAAAATGGAATTGGCAATATAATTTTTATAGACTTTTGAAAGAAAAAAAAGGGGTTTTTTGCAACCGTTATTTCTTATTTCTTGCCTATATCATATCACGGAAACCTTTCGCTTTGGAACGTGGAGAGATGGCTGAGTGGACTAAAGCGGCGGATTGCTAATCCGTTGTACAATTTTTTTGTACCGAGGGTTCGAATCCCTCTCTTTCCGCTCCCTTGGATCATTTGGGACTTTCGAATTGGAAAGAATTCTGACCCCCGGATTTTCTCATAGATAAATGTACGAAACAAATCCAATAAGAAAAAAAAAAACTGAATTTTTACTCCTCGCGTCCAGGATTCCGTCCTGGGTCATTAGATAAGAATCCAAAGATAAAGAGTGAAACAAAGAATATCACTACTGTATAAACAAAAAGTTTGAGAGTAAGCATTACATAATCTCCAAGATTTTTTTTTAAGGAATAGATTACCAGTTTTTCCTTACCACACGGATCCACTAGGATGGTTTTTTTTTATACCTAAAAATGCAAAAAAGAATTCTTGAAAAAAATTGCAAGAATTCTTTTATAATAAGCACTCTTATCAATAGCAAAAATAGGGTTAGGTGGTTAGGTATTGTGTAGGTACCTTTAGGTACCTGCTCAACCTAGGTGCAGGGGAGTAGAAAGGCTGATCCAAATTTATTGCTGTAGCTACCCATTCAATGTAGAAGAATTTAAATTTTAGAATCGAAGGTTCATAATATAAAAATATAAAACTTCTCGGCTTTTACCCATTTTAAAATTTTTTTGGAATGAACACATCATTCAATTTGGCATACAGAGTACTAAAGATTTCATCGAAAACTTACAGCAGCTTGCCAAACAAAGGCTAATAGAAAAAAGAATAGAGGTATAACAGGCATAATATCCACGATTGGATTGAAAATAGCATAAGCTTCGGGTAATTTGGCAAAGAAAAAACTAGTAGGATAAAGAACAGAATTAAAACAGATACAGGTTAAACTAAGTATATTAGGCATAACAAGCATTTCATTCTTGTAGAGTAAATAATTGGATTTTTCTTGAGTTATTTTTTTAAGGGAAAGAAGGAAAAGGCAGATTCAAAATCTTTTTTCTTCGGACTTTCCCAAACACAAAATACCTCCTTGTATTCGCACTCTCAAATGAGAGTGGAATAAATTCGACTTTCATATAATATCTTAATAGAATTCCATGTAATGATCAATGCATTTTTTTGATTCTATATTATCCGCATGTGTAGAATACTAGCAAGAGAATATCCCTCCTTTTTTATGTAATTGAAATGGTATTGACGAATAACAAATAAACATACTAGTGTTTATTAGTGTCGCATAAAACCCGAAATGGGGCGTGGCCAAGTGGTAAGGCAGCGGGTTTTGGTCCCGTTACTCGGAGGTTCGAATCCTTCCGTCCCAGATTGTTTCTGATGAAACAAACGGTGAAATCATATAGTATTCCGTACGAGACAAAAGTTTATTAAAGAGAATAATGATATCTTATTCTTTCTCAGAAAACATAATAAAGTCTTAAGTCCAGTCAAATTGACTATCTTTATTTTCATGAAAAAATGGGATCTATCAAGCACATTCAGGATATGCCTCTACTATAAAATCACTTAGTCATATTTTTTTCTTCCTTTTGGTATTCGAGTTGAAGAAGTACGAGAATTCTATAACTACCAAAAACTTTCAATCTTTTCATTGGAATAGTTTATTTAGTTATTATAGTTAATTGTTTTTGGTACTGAAAAAATATATTACTACTAGAATTCTAATTCTAGTAATTAAATTAATTAAACTTTTTTGGAGGTTGATAGTTTATTTATTGAGGAAGAGTCAATCCTTCTTTTCTCACTTCAAGATTGATCATCTCGAGCCATCCGTTGAGGGTGGAAATTTAAGAATAAATAAGTTTTAAGCAAACTTGTTTAGTCGTCTTTTTCAAACTATGTTTCATTCATATGATAGAATTTTAATATGGGTTTAAATAAATTGGATCTTGGCGGAGGCTTCCCGGATAAATACTTACTTTCTTTTATCCATATTGCTCCATAGATAGCAAGTTTTAATTAGTATAAAAAAACTAAACCAATGACTATTCATGATTCCATCCATATTGGATCAATTCTCTATACCACTTTGCAATGAAAAGAGGAATGTTTGTTATGGTAAAACTTCGTTTAAAACGATGTGGTAGAAAGCAACGTGCGACTTGAAGGACATGATCGATTGTGGATTTTGCTATCCATCATTTTCCATAGTAATGAAAATGCTCTTGGCTCGACATAGCCTGTTCTATTCGTTCCGAACCAAATTTGCGCTGGGTTTAAGTAACATAGTACACGATGGAGCTCGAGAGGACAGAATTTTTTTTATCAAGGGAAAGAATCTAGGGTTAGTGAAAACTAATAAATTAGGCCAACTTTGTCAGTCTATCCTTAATATAGAAATAAATCGAAAGGTTAAAATAAGAAGAAAGTCCAATAAAAGTATATCAGAATCAATCCCTCTTATTAGATTTCTATAGAAGAGATAAATGCTTTATCGAAGGAAATAAGAAAAAAGGGTATGTTGCTACTCTTTTGAAAGAAAAAAATAGGAATTCCCGAAGTAATGTCTAAACCCAAGGATTTCACAAATCAAAGATAAAGGATTCCAGAACAAGTAAACACAATTTTCAATTGTCTCAACAACAGAGTTGGATTAGAATAAGGAATAAAAGTCAATTCGTTCGAAATGAGACAAAGAAAAGAGTTTAAAGACGACTCAAAAATTTTGGAAGGATTTTGCCTTCGAAGTTTGTCAGGCAAAATTAGCCCACTTGAGTCATGAGTATAAATGAAATTTGTTTTTTCTGTAAGGAAATTAATGCACGTCATAGTCTAATTTCTATTATTATCGACAGAAATTCGAATCATTTTCTCGAGCCGTATGAGGAGAAAACCTCATATACGTTTCTAGGGGGGGGCGTTGTTTATCTACATCTATCCCAATAAGCTGTCTATCGAATCGTTGCAATTGATGTTCGATCTCGAAGAGAAGGAAGAGATCTTCAAAAAGTAGGTTTTTATGATCCGATAAAGAATCAAACTTGTTTAAATGTTCCAGCTATTCTCTATTTCCTTGAAAAGGGTGCTCAACCAACAAGAACTGTTTATGATATTTTAAGGAAGGCAGAATTCTTTAAAGAAAAAGAAAGAACTTTGAGTTAATTGAAGAACTAAATGAATCAAAAAATAGGATAGGAGAAGATTATTAGTATTCCTAGTTGTCTAATTATTTAGACACAATTTACCTCTTTTTTAATCCTATTTGGATTTATATTATATCGTGCCAATCCAACATAAGCCCCTATTTTATTTACTTTTTCTATCTAATTTGTTTTCTTACCATTGTATTTCCATTGACAAAGGTCTATTGAACAAATAGAATTTGTAGATAGATGGGTCTCTTTATCCTCACTCCATATTCAATTTTTCCGCCTACACTTCGCTCAAATGATAAGGGTGTTCCTCTTGCATGTATTCTCATACAATATAATATATATTTTTTATAATATATATTTTTTGTTAATAAAAATCGCTAAAAATAAGGAGAATTTGGCCATCGTGATTAGGGTCGCTCTTTTTTTAACTTTACTTTAGTGGAATTTCACCGGACCTGTTCGTTTTGGCATTTGAGTGTTTTTCATGGTCGATAAAAAAAATCTTTTGATGTCTTGCTAGTTCAATGTTTTGACAGAAGCGCGCGGTGTAATTCCATTGATTTTTGGATTTCGATCGTATCTAAGATCCTTTTTTTATCTGGGTTGCTAACTCAATGGTAGAGTACTCGGCTTTTAAGTGCGACTATGATCTTTTACACATTTGGATGAAATTCGTCCAGACTCTTGGTAGAGTCTAGAAGACCACGACTGATCCTCAAAGGTAATGAATGGAAAAAATAGCATGTCGTAATAAAATCAATCTTTTTTGAATGGAATCCAAAATTACGATTTTCTGGGTCTAATGAATAAATGGATAGAGCCTGGCTCCAATTCTGGTAAAATAAAAAGCAACGAGCTGAACTTCCTAATTGGAATGATTCCCCGCTCTAATTAGACGTTAAAAATAGATTAGTGCCGGATGCGGGGAAAGGTTGGGTTTTCCTATGAGTGGACCCTTTATTTTTTCTTTTTTTTTTTAGAAATCCTAATTATTCTTGATTATGGATTGAATAAGGGATGTTATGGATTGAATGTGTAAAAGAAGCAGTATATTGATAAAGAGGCTGTATTCCAAAGTCAAAAGAGCGATTGGCCTGCAAAAATAAAAAACTTGTTCTGTTCTTTTTTTTTAATTAGAACAAACATAAACTAATTGGGTAGAAAAGGAGCAGAAAAAGATCTGTGGATTAGACTCCCTTTCTTTCCAGGGTTTGTATTAAAAATGCAACACCCTGTTCTGACCATATTGCACTATGTATCATCATTCGATAAACCGAGAAATGCTTCTTCTCTCTGATTCAAGTAGAAATACAAATGGAAAAATTCGAAGGGTATTCAGAAAAACATAAATCTCGTCAACAATACTTTGTCTACCCACTTCTCTTTCAGGAATATATTTATGCATTTGCCCACCATTATGGATTAAATGGTTCTGAACCTGTGGAAATAGTTGTTAGTTGTAATAACAAGAAATTTAGTTCACTACTTGTGAAACGTTTAATTATTCGAATGTATCAGCAGAATTTTTTGGATAACTCGGTTAATCATCCTAACCAAGATCGATTATTGGATTACAAAAATTATTTTTATTCTGAGTTTTATTCTCAGATTCTATCTGAAGGGTTTGCGATCGTTGTGGAAATCCCATTCTCGCTACGGGAATTTTTTTGTCTGAAAGAAAAAGAAATACCAAAGTTTCAGAATTTACGCTCTATTCATTCAATATTTCCCTTTTTAGAAGACAAATTTTTGCATTTGGATTATCTATCACATATAGAAATACCCTATCCTATCCATTTGGAAATCCTGGTTCAACTCCTTCAATACCGTATCCAAGATGTTCCATCTTTGCATTTATTGCGATTCTTTCTCAACTATTATTCGAATTGGAATAGTTTTATTACTTCAATGAAATCCATTTTTTTTTTTCAAAAAGAAAATAAAAGACTATTTCAATTCCTATATAACTCTTATGTATCAGAATATGAATTTTTTTTGTTGTTTCTTCGTAAACAATCTTCTTGCTTACCATTAGCATCTTCTGGAACTTTTCTGGAACGAATCCACTTTTCTAGGAAGATGGAACATTTTGGGATAATGTACCCTGGTTTTTCTCGGAAAACCCTATGGTTCTTTATGGATCCTCTTATGCATTATGTTCGATATCAAGGAAAGGCAATTCTTGCATCAAAAGGCACTTTTTTTTTGAAGAAGAAATGGAAATGCTACCTTATCAATTTCTGGCAATATTATTTCTGTTTTTGGACTCAGCCGCGAAGAATCCATATAAACCAATTAGCAAACTCTTGCTTCGATTTTATGGGGTACCTTTCAAGTGTACAAAAAAGTTCTTTGTTAGTAAGGAATCAAATGCTGGAGAATTCATTTCTAATAGATACTCGAATGAAAAAATTCGATACCATAGTCCCCGCTACTCTCCTCATAGGATACTTATCAAAAGCTCAATTTTGTACTGGATCGGGGCATCCTATTAGTAAACCCATTTGGACAGATTTATCAGATTGGGATATTCTTGATCGATTTGGTCGGATATGTAGAAATCTTTTTCATTATCATAGTGGATCTTCGAAAAAACGGACTTTGTATCGACTAAAGTATATACTTCGACTTTCATGTGCTAGAACTTTAGCTCGTAAACATAAAAGCACGGTACGAACTTTTATGCAACGATTGGGTTCGGCATTTTTAGAAGAATTTTTTATGGAAGAAGAGCAAGTTTTTTCTTTGATGTTCACCAAAACAACTCTTTTTTCTTTCTGTGGATCACACACTGAGCGTATTTGGTATTTGGATATTATACGTATCAATGACCTGGTCAACCCTCTTAATTAATCATTAGACGAAATTAAGAAACAGGAAAGGGTTGATAAATGATCAAGAAAAAACTTTTCTATTTTTCATTCTGAAATGTTCTTTTTATTATAATAAAGAGTAGGTGAATCAACTTACTAATTAAAAAAATTAGTAGAACTTCCTCTTTGGAATAGAAATTGGCTATTTCTACATAGGGAAAGTCGTGTGCAATGAAAAATGCAAGCACGATTTGGGGAGGGATTTTTCTCTATTGTAACAAGGAAGAATTATCTACTCCATCCGACTAGTTCCGGGTTCGAGTCCCGGGCAACCCATATAGAAAAGACCCATCAAAGTTTTTCACTTTGACTCACTTCATTTACAAATACAAAATTATTGGTTTGGTTAATTTAGTTATATGGATAGCTAATCTTTGGGCTGACTTGGTTGACATTGGTATATAGTCTATGTTATACTGTTAAATAACAAGCCTTCTATTATCTATATTCTAGTTAATACGTGTGCTTGGGAGTCCTTGCAATTTGAATAAACCAAGATCTTACCATGACTGCAATTTTAGAGAGACGCGAAAGTACAAGCCTGTGGGGTCGCTTCTGCAACTGGATAACTAGCACTGAAAATCGTCTTTACATCGGATGGTTCGGTGTTTTGATGATCCCTACCTTATTGACCGCAACTTCTGTATTTATTATCGCCTTCATCGCTGCCCCTCCAGTAGATATTGATGGTATTCGTGAGCCTGTTTCTGGTTCTTTACTTTATGGAAACAATATTATCTCTGGTGCTATTATCCCTACTTCTGCGGCGATCGGATTGCACTTTTACCCAATTTGGGAAGCTGCATCTGTTGATGAGTGGTTATACAATGGTGGTCCTTATGAGCTAATTGTTCTACACTTCTTACTTGGTGTAGCTTGTTATATGGGTCGTGAGTGGGAACTTAGTTTCCGTCTGGGTATGCGTCCTTGGATTGCTGTTGCATATTCAGCTCCTGTTGCAGCTGCTACTGCTGTTT
>NW_028259911.1:0-30016 GCF_056163025.1 Triticum urartu | reverse complement strand
GAAGAATTATAAATTTCTAAAATGATAGATAGGAATATAGCGAATAAAGCCATTGCGATCCCCATAAAAGGAGTAGTCCCCCAACCCGGGGCGACTTTCCCATATTCCGAATTCAAGGGTTTCAGTAAACTACCTGCACCAGTTCGTTTTGGCCTAGGTTAGAACTATCTTCAACGGTTTGTGTAGCCATAAATTCTATTTAATCATTGGTGTTGACTTTGTATACTATTCCGTTGTAGTTGTAAATACACGATCTTTTCGTAGATCCATTGTAATCTTGAAATTCTATAAAAATGGAAACAGCAACTTTAGTCGCCATCTCCATATCTGGTTTACTTGTAAGCTTTACTGGGTATGCCTTATATACCGCGTTTGGGCAACCCTCTCAACAATTAAGAGATCCATTCGAAGAACACGGAGACTAATTTAAGTAAGAAGTCTCCCAGATAGGGGGACTTCTTACTTAAATGAAATTATTTTATTCTTTTAGTTGGAGTTGGTGGAACCTTAGGTGGTTCTCGGAAGAAGATAGCGAAAAAAATTATCCCTAAAGTCGAAACTAAAAGGAACGTATAAACCAATGCTTCCATAGATTCGATCCTGGTTTATTTACAATTATAACTTCCACACCTATTCATTTGTCATTTGGGATAATTTCCCATATAAAGAAAGAAAAAGAGTCAAAGAAAGGATGGGAGATGTTTCCCATGTCAAATCAAAAAAGAGAGGTGAAAGATACTATAACAATGTGTATCAAACTGCCTGTTTCCTTGTAGTTGGATCTCCCACTTTTTGAATGTTCCAAATTCCACTTGAGCATCCAAATCTGGATCAATACCAGCAAAAACATCTCGGAACAATGTTCTAGCGCCATGCCAAATGTGTCCGAAAAAGAAGAGCAAAGCAAAGGTAGCATGACCAAAGTGAACCAACCCCTTGGACTGCTGCGAAAAACACCATCAGATTTCAAAGTAGCCCGGTCTAATTCAAAAATTTCCCCTAATTGAGAACGCCTCGCATATTTTTTTACAGTAGCAGGATCAGAATAACTTACTCCATTAAGTTCGCCACCATAGAACTCCACCGTTACACCTACTTGTTCAACACTATATTTGGATTCTGCTCTTCTAAAAGGAACGTCTGCTCTAACAATTCCCTCCTCATCTACCAAAACAACCGGAAATGTTTCAAAAAAAGTAGGCATACGGCGTACAAAAAGCTCACGTCCTTCTTTATCTCTAAAGACGGGATGTCCTAACCATCCAACAGCTATTCCATCCCCATTGTCCATTGAGCCTGCTCTGAATAATCCCCCTTTTGCCGGATTATTACCAATATAATCATAAAAGGCTAATTTTTCGGGAATTTTAGACCAAGCTTCTGATAAACTAAGATTTTCGGCTAAACCATTGCTAACTCTTCGATATATTTCTTGCTGAAAGTATCCCTGATCCACTGATAACGAGTAGGCCCAAATAATTCGATTGGGGTCGTTGCTGACCCATACCACATAGTTCCAGCAACTACGAAAGCTGCAAAAAAAACAGCAGCGATACTACTGGAAAGTACAGTTTCAATATTGCCCATACGTAATCCTTTATATAGACGTTGAGGCGGACGGACACTAAGATGGAATAAGCCCGCTAATATACCCAATGTACCCGCAGCAATATGATGAGAAGCTATTCCCCCCGGAACAAAAGGATCAAAACCTTCTGCACCCCACGCTGGATTTACAGCTTGTACTTTTCCAGTTAGTCCATAAGGATCGGATACCCATATCCCAGGACCATACAAACCCGTTACATGAAATGCCCCAAAGCCAAAGCAAGCCACCCCTGCAAGAAATAAATGAATTCCAAAGATCTTGGGCAAATCCAAAGAGGTTTTCCCGTCCGCTCATCAGAGAATATTTCTAGGTCCCAATATACCCAATGCCAGATCGCTGCCAAGAAACACAAGCCAGAAAACACAATATGCGTACCTGCCACACCTTCATAACTCCAAATACCCGGATTTGTTACAGTTCCTCCTGAAATACTCCAACCACCCCACGAATCCGTTATTCCTAAACGAGTCATGAAGGGAATTACGAACATACCTTGTCTCCACATTGGATCCAGAACAGGATCAGAGGGATCAAAAACTGCTAATTCGTATAAAGCCATTGAGCCAGCCCAACCAGAAACTAGAGCTGTGTGCATTATATGCACCGCAAGCAATCGACCCGGATCATTCAATACGACAGTATGAACACGATACCAAGGCAAACCCATGGAAATACCCCTTTTAGCAAAGAAAAATAGACACGATGTCGCTTTATTTTATCGCATTGAAAAAGACTATCCATATCCTATGTACCTAACCCTTCTAGGGGATTCTGTGTCAGAAAGCGCGAATATTTATTTCATTCCATTAAAAATAAGAAGCCAATTCTGTTCATAAGAAGAAAGAGAAGCAGATCTATTCTATACTCGATAAGTGCCAATATGCAATGGGTAACTTGGCCAATTTGGAAAAAACGAAGAATAGATCGCTACCCCTCTTTGTTTAGCATTCAAATCACCCATTCCCTTTTCTTTATTCAATCTGTCTTACATTCCTTATATGTATAACCTTTCAATCTACGTATTAATAGAATCTATAATATTCATATAGAATAAGAATAAAAATTAAGACAATAAACTGCGGATTCTTTCTTTCTGTTCCATTCTTACGTTTCCATATTAAAGTGTGGTTTTCTTACTTAAATTTAATAATATTAATCTAATATGCCCATTGGTGTTCCAAAAGTACCTTACCGGATTCCTGGAGATGAAGAAGCGACTTGGGTTGACTTATACAATGTTATGTATCGAGAAAGGACACTTTTTTTAGGTCAAGAGATTCGTTGCGAGATCACGAATCATATTACAGGTCTCATGGTATATCTGAGTATAGAAGATGGAATTAGTGATATTTTTTTGTTTATAAACTCCCCAGGCGGGTGGCTAATCTCAGGAATGGCTATTTTTGATACGATGCAAACGGTGACACCAGATATATATACAATATGCCTCGGAATAGCCGCCTCCATGGCGTCCTTCATTCTGCTTGGAGGAGAACCCACCAAGCGTATAGCATTCCCTCACGCGAGGATTATGCTTCACCAACCTGCTAGTGCTTATTATCGGGCAAGGACACCAGAATTTTTACTAGAAGTAGAAGAGTTACACAAAGTTCGCGAAATGATCACAAGGGTTTATGCAGTAAGAACAGGCAAGCCTTTTTGGGTTGTATCCGAAGACATGGAAAGGGATGTTTTTATGTCAGCAGACGAAGCCAAAGCTTATGGACTTGTCGATATTGTAGGGGATGAAATGATTGACAAGCACTGCGATACTGATCCAGTGTGGTTTCCAGAAATGTTTAAGGATTGGTAGTGTCCGGATTTCTTGTAAAGTTATTTCACAGCTAAATTCGTGTTTTCCTCGATTTAATAGAAAATAGAAAGACTTCATGATGAGCAATCATCAGGTTAAGATGGATCTAAACCAATCCATTTTTTTCTATATACATACAACATGCCGACGGTTAAACAACTTATTAGAAACGCAAGACAGCCAATACGAAATGCTCGAAAAACGGCCGCGCTTAAAGGATGCCCTCAGCGTCGAGGAACATGTGCTAGGGTGTATGTGCGACTCGTTCAGATCATGACTTCAAACAAATATAAAAAAAATTGAAGTATCCATGATTAGTACCAATGAATAGGATATAGCTTCTCTATCCTAGATTTCTATGGTATATGGAATTTATGGTTTCCTTTGGTGCAAATCCAATTATCTAAATTGGAAATAAGAAGCAATTCTCCCATTGGTAGCAAATGGTTATCCATTAAGCGGAGGAAATAGTAATAAAAAGAAAAAGGCTTATGCTCCTTTATCTTAAAAGAACGGACTAACAGGGTCAGCTACTTAGCCAACTTTCATAATTAAATACCGTCACTGTATGGATAACTCTTATTGTGAAAAGAGCTATTTACTCTATAATGGATAGGTAGAGCCAAAGAATGTGGACTATACAAGTTCGCAATACCTTTTGATGAAAGAAAGGGCTCCGGTGTATAGAGAGGGCCTCACCGTTTAAAAGGGAACCATAGAAACGATGGAACCCACTATTTTTTTTAGTATTATTAGAATGAATTTGTTATTTCGTATAGAAATAACTGAACGGAGTGGAATAAAAAATCGTGGTTGGGAAGGTTACTATAGCAAAAGCCATTGGAATTAATATTTTATATATCGGAATAATTAGTTTTGTTATTAATGAGAAAAAGGGTGGCTAAAAGAAGAGAAATCATTAGTTATTCATTAAGGTTAATTTGATTCAATGACCAGAGTTCCGCGAGGATATATAGCCCGGAGACGACGAACAAAAATGCGTTCATTTGCCTCAAACTTTAGAGGGGCTCATTTAAGACTTAATCGAATGATTACCCAACAGGTAAAAAGAGCTTTTGTTTCCTCTCATCGAGATAGAGGTAGGCAAAAGAGGGATTTTCGTCGTTTGTGGATCACTCGGATAAACGCAGCAACGCGGGTATATAAAGTATTCGATAGTTATAGTAAATTAATACACAACCTGTACAAGAAGAAATTGATTCTTAATCGTAAAATGCTTGCACAAGTAGCTGTATCAAATCCAAATAATCTTTACACGATTTCCAATAAAATAAAGATCATCAATTAAAGGTATAAATAAAGTAATATACTGGAATAATAAAAGATGAATTCCCGGAGAGGGAACTCCGGGAAGATACAATAAATTAAGATTAAGTGGTAGGAATCAACGAGCTGGATTACTTTCTTTATAATATATATAGGTCTGGCCCTTTCGAATTCGAATAAAACATCAACAATCGGAACTTAAGTTCGGTTGTTGTTTCTTAAATTTTGGTTGTTGTTTCTTAAGTTTCGATTGGAATTGTACTTTTGCGTTAATTGAGGAATATGTCTATTTTTTCTGGGTCTAGAACCTGTAATTATTGAAATTGACTGGGCTTGAAATTGCTTTTCGTTCTCATAGTTACGAAACGGTAAGAAAGATAAAATACGAGCCTGTTTTATAGCAAGAGTAATTAATCGTTGTTGTTTCAAGGTTAATCTATTTATTCGTCTCGATAATATTTTTCCTTGTTCACTAATAAATCTATTAATTAAACTCATGTTTCTATAATCAATTCGATCTCCCGGGCCAATCCGGGGACGCCTACGAAAAGGTTGTTTAGATTTACGAAAAGGTTGCTTGAATTTACGAAAAGTTTGCTTGGATTTACGAAAGGGTTGCTTGGATTTATTAAAAGTTTGCTTGGATTTACTAAAGGGTTGCTTAGATTTAAGAAAAGGTTGTTTAGATGTATACATGATTTATTCCTTATTTAAAATTTGAAAATTTGAAAATTCACTTCTTTATTTTATTAATTTAGGATCCAGAAGAAGTAGTTTTTCTTTGATCCATATCTTATTTGATTCATATTATAGTATATGAATACCCTCTATACATATGAAATAATATCTACCGGAAATCAGATGAGTTGATTTGTATTTTGTATTCTATACTATGTTTTCTTTATATATTAAATATGAAGTTCTTACTCTTTCTGTTGTTTGGAAAGATCAAACACACGATGTTCCTATTTCTTTATTCGTGATGAGTCGTATGCTTGCGACAATAACGACAAAATTTTTTGAATTCTAATTGTCCGGGTGTATTGTGGCGATTCTTTTGAGTACTATATCTAGAAATCCCCGTCGATTCCTCATTGGCACCTTTTCGAACACAACTGATGCATTCCAAAATAACTCTGATTCTAACATCTTTTCCCTTGGCCATGAACCTCCTTTTCTTTTTGGATTGACTTAACTTAATTCTTCTACTTATTCTTTTATTCTTCTATTTTGAATCCGAAGAAGAAGAATAAAATTCATTAGAATAATTTTTTTTTATTCTTTAATTAAGTAATAAAAAATAGAGAAATAATTAAAGAATACAATCCTTGTCGAATTAGCAAAGATTTTGGTTCGAAATCCTTTCATTTAATTAGCCAGCCCCGCCTTTTCTATGCTCTGATTTCTGAGGCCTTATTTAGCTTGGGTACCCCTTTAAATTGAATTTCTATTTTCAAAAATGGGGTTTACCAAATTTTTAATGACTCTGAGGTTCAACCCAATCCATCTTTTCTTTCTTTTTCCTTCCGATACTAAAAAAAGATTGAAAAGGATCAAATTTTGTCATATCACGAAGAAATCTATCCCTCCCATAGCAATAACTAGAATTAAAAAAAAGGGAATGACAAAGCATCTGGGAATAAACGATTAATTTCTATCAATAAACCTGCTAAAGCACCAAACCATAGAGTACTTAGCACGGGTGCTACAGAGAGATATGTTTTTATATCCCGCATTGAAAATCCTCCTTCCTTGTTGGAATACATATATGATCATAAACTCTTGCCCAAGATTGTTATGCTATATATAAAATGAACCATATCGACGAAATTTTCCTATCCCTAAAAAAGAAAAAGATGACCCCTTCTTCCTATATATTACCAAGGAAAAGTAATCCTTCTTTTATAGGCGAAATTATATTGGATTTTATATGTATATAATTCCTTAATTATATGAGACCAAAAAGAAGAAATGACACGAGGGTTCTATATATAGATAGAGAAAGAAAGAAGAAGAAAATTATGATGTGGAAAAGAAGACAGGAATTGTGTACAATGGCATTGTACAACAATTTAATTTGGAAAAGGGATGTAGCGCAGCTTGGTAGCGCGTTTGTTTTGGGTACAAAATGTCACAGGTTCAAATCCTGTCATCCCTACCTATTACTTCTTTCTTCTTTATAGGCAGTAGCGACGAGATCAATTAAAGTAAAGTGGGTATAACTTGAATTTGTGGAGACTATACGTACGTGAGATACATTAGGAATAGAAAAAGATTTTCTTTTTGAATGAATGAAAGCGCTCTTAGTTCAGTTCGGTAGAACGCGGGTCTCCAAAACCCGATGTCGTAGGTTCAAATCCTACAGAGCGTGATTCCATCTATTTTATGTCGAAGCAGAGTAAAATAACTTAACAAAATTGAATTGTAACTCCAATTTCAATTTGACCTCCTCTCTGGTCTGGAGGAGGTCAATCAAAAAAAAAAAATGACTCAATCAAAGATCCAACTGATCCCCACGCCTGTATTGCAAATACGCAGTCACGAATAATCCCGCTAAAGTAATAGGAATTAGGCCTAAGACGATTCCAAATAGAAAAACTTCAATCATTTCGATTTGTTCGAGGGGATAAAAAAAGAGGTACGATCTATCCCTAAATAGTACTCTAAATTATCCACGAATCTCAATGACCAAGAAAAGAATTCCTAATTAGTCTGGAAAAGAGTCGTAGAATGCCAGGAATCCCAAAGAAAGATTTTTCTTTTCTGAATTATAATTATTCAGTCAATTCAAATAAGGCGTATCTTGTTCAAGCCAATAAATAGAGCTGGGGTTATAGTTAAAGCAGCCAGTAGAAAACCAAAATAACTAGTTAAAGTAAGCATGAAAGAGTTAAATTCCATTTATTTTTTTTTTACTACACTACATATGTTGGTAAAGCATTTACCTAAGTTATGGAAAATTCATAATTCATCAGTTATTTTAGATAATACTAAAAAACAAGATAGAGTAAGATACAGAAGTGTAAAAGAAAGTGGATTCATCAGATGATACATGAGTCCCTAATTCCGAATCAAGAGATTTGTTGTGGAATTTGTCAATTGAGTAAAGTAATAATATTAAGAACTAGATCATCTAACCCCATTGAATGAAAAAAAGAAATTCAATTTTCAGGGAAATTTTTGAATAAGAGATAAATAAACAATTGAATTTGAAAAAAAAAACTTCTTTCTATTTTGGATAATTTCTTTTTCAATAGGACCCTCTTTTTGGAGTGAACGATCGAATATTCCCCTATTCCTTCTTATTTTAACTGATTGTATTCCATATGGAATAAGAGGAGAACAAAAGCATTCCACGACCTGCCAAGGGGCTGTTAAAAAAAAAAAAAAAAGAAAGCTCTTCCTTGAATTTACTTTATTTTTATTCCTTTTTCGAACTCCAACCAAAGTAGATTCGAAGACGAGTCACTTCAATTATCCTTTTAAGTTCTATTCTATCTTCTGTCTTTCCCTATTTCATCTCGTAAAGTTCCGCGCTCGCAGTTTGGTCAAGAAAGTTAGACCTAATCCAACAAACAATACAAGGATGAATTACGAATTATGAAAGGATAGATTTCACATATACTTGTCCTTGTATTGTGTCAGTATGAGAATATCCTTCCTAAATTATTTATCCAAACCTATTGATCATTAACTTAGATTTTCCCAAGATTTTGGCTGCTATTCCGAATTACTCTATTATTCCGAAGCCAATGAAAAGTAAGTAGAACCTACAAAAATGGGGTTTTCTATTGATGCCTTGAATAACATATAGCTTACCTATAGACAAAAAAAAAATAAAAAAGTAATTATGTTTCGGAACCAGGCAAAACCAGATTGCTGTGCCATAGGAAGGATAGCTATACTAATTCGGTATACTCAAAATACACCTTTGGTACAAAATTGACAATCTCACAAGGATGAAATATCAGTAATTTTCTATTTACTGGTCGATCCCATCTTTTACGGAATCAATTCCTTTTTTGAATGTACAAAAATTTTGGGAGTTCAGCATGTCTGGAAGCACGGGGAGAACGTTCTTTTGCTGATATTATTACCAGTATTCGATACTGGGTTATTCATAGCATTACTATACCTTCCCTATTCATTGCGGGTTGGTTATTTGTCAGTACGGGTTTAGCTTATGACGTGTTTGGAAGTCCTAGGCCAAACGAGTATTTCACGGAAAGCCGACAAGGAATTCCGTTAATAACCGACCGTTTTGATTCTTTAGAACAACTCGATGAATTTAGTAGATCCTTTTAGGAGGCCCTCAATGACCATAGATCGAACCTATCCTATTTTTACAGTGCGATGGCTGGCTATTCACGGACTAGCTGTACCTACTGTTTTTTTCTTGGGATCAATATCAGCAATGCAGTTCATCCAACGATAAAACAAATTCCAACTATAGAACTATGACACAATCAAACCCGAATGAACAAAATGTTGAATTGAATCGTACCAGTCTATACTGGGGTTTATTACTCATTTTTGTACTTGCTGTTTTATTTTCCAATTACTTCTTCAATTGAGAGAAAGAAAGAGACTAATAAGAATTCTCTTATCCCATTTGGAAGGATACCATCCTTATAACTACCCATGACTGTTTTTGTCTCTAGCATGACCAATTGATAAAATGTGGAGGAAAGTAGGGGAAATGGCCGATACTACTGGAAGAATTCCTCTTTGGCTGATAGGTACTGTAGCTGGTATTGCTGTGATTGGTTTAGTAGGTGTTTTCTTTTATGGTTCATATTCTGGATTGGGTTCATCTCTATAGTAATCGGAGGGACCAGATTGTAAACATGAAAAAGTAGGAGCTTAGCGGGTCCTTACCCCCCTTTATCTGATTAGAGCGGAAAGGACCCGCGGAATTTTATTTTACTCTTATAACGCGAATTGAATCTATTCGATTCACTCTTATGAAGCAACAAGAAAAAGAGATCACTCGAGGATCCAATATCTTATTCCACGAAGGAAGTATCCTGAAAATCCTTGATTTAGTTTCGAGTAATAAACTAATAAAACCTTAATCAAAACTATTCAACTAGCCTAAAAATAAAAAAACCTTCAATGGAAGAGTTTACTTTTTTTTTGCAAAATTTCTGTAAATTTGAAGTTGAACTTAATTAAACAAGCCAAGCAATTTGCTCACAATCACAAGAAATTTTTCCCCCGCCATATTTTCTTCCCCTCTGTTTGTCCACTACCTCGGCTAAACCTAAGCAAAAGAAAAAGAGGTCCAAGAGACAGACCCGAATAAAGAAGAAATAGTAATCTTTGACGAATTAGGAAGAAAAAGGATTCTTATTTTGATACAAGAAGAATCGGCACAAGAAAAAGGCTTTTTCTTGTGCCGAATAGACGATTAAGAAGACCTGCAATCCCTCCGAAAAAGAAGAAATTTTAATTTGATTGTTCTCGCCTTTGCCTTGGATTCTCTTCTTTTGCATGGGATATAAATAAGGAATTCCAGACATCTCATAAACAAAAAGCAGTCTAAACAAAAAAAGGATTTCCAAAATAGATCATAGATAATTCTAGCAATTGCCAATAAATCGAGGCTTTTTACCAACTTGATGGTAAGAAATCCCGGGACCTAGAAATTCATTTCGTACAATTGAACCTTTTCAAACTGTTTCTTTTTGAGAACCAAAAAAACTTGTGCCAAAATAACGGATGCGAAGAAGAACAAAAGGCCTTGGACACGTAATGGATCCTGAAGCACGATTTCTGCGTCCCCCTGACCAAAACCTCCCACATTAGGATTGCTTGTTAATGGTTGATCAAGCTTGATGGATTCCCCCTCTGAAACAAGAAGTTCTGGTCCGGGAGGTATAATATCAATCACTTGGCGTCCATCTGATGCATCAACTATGGATATTTCATACCCCCCCTTTTCTTTACGTAGTATTTTTCTTACTATACCTGTTGACGTAGCATTATAGACTGTATTGTTACTCTTGCTACCATCAGGATAGATCTGTCCTCTTCCTCGGTTTCCCCTACATATATGGGATATTTTAAGAAATGAGCATCTTTCTTCGTAGCAGGATCAGGGGAAAGAATGGGAAAGACAATTTCACTATATTTCTTACCGGGAACAGGGCCTATCACAAGAATGTTTTTTTTATCGGGACGATAACTCTGAAAAGCAAGATTTCCTATCTTTTCTTTTAACTCAGGGGAAATACGATCGGGCGGCGCTAATTCGAATCCCTCGGGCAAAATAAGAACAGCACCTACATTCAACCCTCCCTTTTTTCCATTAGCAAGAACTTGTTTCAATTGCATATCATAAGGAATTCGAAGAACTGCTTCAAATACAGTATCGGGAAGCACAGCTTGGGGAACTTCAATATCGACGGGCTTGCTAGCTAAATGGCAATTGGCACATACAATTCGTCCAGTTGCTTCTCGTGGGTTTTCATAACCCTGCTGCGCAAAAATGGGATATGCATTTGAAATAGATGTCCGAGTTATTACGTATATCATGATCGATACAGAAATCGATCGAGTTATCTGTTCCTTTACCCAAGAAAAAGTATTTCTATTTTCCATGTCCAATCGCAGATCCCAGAATTTCTACAATAAATTAGATAGGTAGCTAAGCTAATCTAGTTCCCTATACACGAATCTGTTGTCATTCTACTGCAACAGTTGTACTGCAATGATGAATACCTTAAAGTAGGTATAAATAGAAAGAATTTTGCTAAAATGGAAAAGGGCTTTCTTTCTAAAAAAAGATGCTTGCTAATTTGATTAATATTAATATCGGGAGATCAAATGAATTTATGCTTCACTAATTGAATGATAAATGACTACAAGCGAAGGAGATAGACGATTTAAACAAAAAAAGACCCAAAATTTCAAACATGTATCTAGAATTACTGGAAAACTACAAACAAAAATAGTGAAAATAAGCTCGTTAGGAGCCCATCCAAAATCGTTGTAGACCCAACGAATTACTAGTTCCCAACCACGGGTGGAGTGAAATCCAACAAAAAAATCAGTAACTAAAAGAATAAAAAAAGCTTTTATTGAGTCATTTAAATTATAGAAGAATTCCTGAACCCAAGAATTCAAAATGACAAGTTCCTCTTTACCCAGAAAAAAAGAACCACTTAGAATAGCCAAACAGATTATATTTGTCGAGAAATGCAAAATGGTATGGAGATGATCCTCATTATTTATTTTGACCCATTGTATTATTTCCTTGTGTATTCCTGTAGGAGGTTTTTGTACATGTGTCTTTAGTTTCCCTTTTATCATCTCGTCCAAGAGAGAAAGTTCTTCTAATTCTATGAATCTTTCTAGAATCCTTTTCTCTTGAATATCAGTTAAGAGAGTTTCGGATTGCCTGGTATTCCACCAATTCTTAATCCAAAGTTCCAGACATTTGTTAAATGAGGAAGAGACCCCCCAAGGCAAAAGTACGATAAATACAAGATATAGTAAAGAAGGCAATGCTTTCTTTTTTTTCATTTTTGATCTGTAAATGGAGTTGTTAATGAATATGCTTCATTCGCTGACTCTATTCCATTCCCTGACTCTATATGATGATATTTCTATTTCATGATATTTCTATTTCTTTGAAGCAAAAACTCTATAGGTTTGATACCCTGTATCTATTCTTCTTTTTTGTATATTAGTTATTAGTGGAATTTCAGTGCATTGGGTTCTTTCTTAGATCTAGATGGAATGAAATAGTGAAATAGAATAAAAAAAAAGCCCTTTCGGATGAAAAAGGAAGAATAGTATGCGATATATCTAACTTGGATAAAAAAAAATTAAAAGCAAATTTCTCTTATCCTCGTTTGTTCCTTCCTTTAGATAAATACTTAAAAATCCCCTTACAATAACAAATCCAATTTAGAAGGGACTTCCTCCCTGTGTTGAGAAAACTTTTCTTCTTCCAATTCTTCTTTTCTTCATTCAACTCAGTTCAAAAAAGATACCTCAAAATACTTCAATTGGTACGCGCAAGAAATAGGCCAATTCGGCAGCTTTTTGTTCAATTTCTCGTGGAGTAAAAAATTTATCATCAGTACGAGTCAAGGGAATGATCCCCTGGCCCCGGATTTCCATATAAAGAATACGACGAGGATAAAGACCCTCTTTAACCTGAATTCTAATTGATTGGATATCCCGCATAAGGAATCGAAGGAAGACGCGACGTTTTATTCCAGGGAATCCCCAACGAAAAATGCACACTATTCCCTCTTTTCTATCGAATCGGTCATAACCACTACCTACATTCCACAAAATAGTACACCACAAGTAGGAGCTAATGAATAGGCCTGCGATTCCGTAGAAAGACATCACGACCCCCTGCGGAAAAAAAAGAATTTCTTGAGATGGAAGTATAGATATAATATTCTTACCAAGATAACTGGAAATCCCAACCGATAAGAATCCTAGTGAACCTAGAAAAAGAATACAGGCCCAGAAAAAATTACCCCTTTTTCGAGAACCTTTTAGAAGTTCTACCCATATGTGTTCTGATCGCCAATTCATATTAGATATACTAAATCCAGCAGCGGTCGATTGAAATTGAGAGAATAAGCTAAATAATTTTGACTTTACTTTTTTTGATTCTGAAATCGCCTTCAGCAACTAGTACTCCTGTGAAATAATAGGTTAGATACATTGACTTTCTATTCAAAAAATATTCGTTGATTCAATTAAAATAAATAAAATAAAACTCGCTATACCTGGCTCTGCATATTCATGCATTTATGCTCGTAGCCTATATCCGCATCCATAACCGTTTTTCATTTGTGTGTAGAAAGTGTGTGTAGAAAAAGCCACATACCCTACCATATTATATTACTTACACTAAAAAATACTAGACAATCTTATTTTTTTGCACATAAAGAAATAAAGAAGTCATTGCAATTGCCGGAAATACTAAGCCTACTAAAGGCACGAAAATAGAAGGTAAGTTTAAATCCGTCATGGAATAGGTGTCTCAATTCAAATTTACTATTTCTATCTAGTCGAAAAATATCTTAAGATTCTTATGATATAATTAAGTATATCTATTATAAGGAATATTGACTATTGTATTGTATTTTTTATTTTTAGTTTGAAAAATATTCTGTAAAAAAAATGAAAGGATAATAAGAAAATTCCAAAAAAGGAGAACTAATTAAAAAGATTTTATTTTGATTTTCCCATCCTCATGGCCTTTCTATCTTTCTAATCTAATTTGAAATTGGATTCAAAAGAAAGCGGTTAGAATTTACTTCCTGCATACATACTTCTCTAGAAGCGCATACAATAATGCGTGGTAAAGGCGGAAAAATAGTATATTCAATCAAAATCAAAGGGCAAATTATCTTACCTACTATAGATCCCCTACTACCCTCTTAGACTTTAAAAGGCGATATACCACCCAAAGAAAGGGTATGAAAATGCCGGGTGGAGTTAGCTTTTCGACGAAGACCTGTCCCGTGCAGCGAAGCCCTGTTAGTAAGACCCCCCGCAATAATGGATTATAGAAGAATATTATTCCAAATACTCCTCTGGACGCATATAGTAGCATTGCGATTCCGAATCTTTTTTATTTATGAATATGAACAGAAAAAATTCATTGTATCGTTGGGTCGGAGCGGAGGTTTGGTCCAGAAAAATTAGAAACAAAACGTCTACTCTACCGCATTGAAGTCTATAGCGCTGTATTTCCACGAAAGTATAATTCTTACCATCAGGATACGATCCTTTCTTTTGAACTAAACGTCTCTACGATGGGTCCAGGTTCTATGTCCAATCCCAAATCAAGGATTTCTCGCTCTTGATCGGAGTCATAAACTAAAAAAAAACTACCTTTTTATCCTTTTTCTCAAGGTTATAGAAAACTTCCTTATCTAGTTCTAGCATTTTGAAAAAAAAAAAATGCTTCTTTTTTTACACACAGTTCGAGTCACTTGTTGACTCACGATTACGCCTGTTAAAAGTTTCAAACGTCCTCTTTTTTGAAATTGAAAGAGAGTCCTATAAAAAGGTCTAACTTCCAAACTATGTCTTTTTTCATTCATTCTCCTTTAGTTTTTTTCTCTATCTAGAAGTGGAATAGAATAACCCGGTTGAAGGGTAATGATCATACGTCTGTAATGCATTGTATGGCCCAGAATAGGTCCTATTCTTCTACCTTTTCCAGGTAGTCGATGGCTATTCACAGCTACCACCTTAACACCAAAGAAGAGTTCGACCCAATGCTTTATTTCTGTCTTAGTGAATCCCGATTCGACATTAAAAGTATATTGATTCTTTCCCAATAAACGAAGACTTTTTTCTGTAAATACTGCGTATTTGATTCCATTATCATTATCATATGATAATACTATATTTTATTATTTTATTATTTTATTTGTATTTCTTTATTGTATTATACCTTAATATATATATTCTAGATATATAGAATAGACGAATCTCAATTTGTCAAGTCTCATGATCATATCATGATCTATTTTTATTCGGCTCAATCTTTTTTTTCTAAAAAAGATTGAGCCGAGTTTAATTGCAATCAATTAGAAGAATAAAGAAGAATTACTGCATTTCATAACTGATTTTTTTCTCTTTTTATTTCGTTTCTTTTTTATTTATACCTTCTTTATCTTTAGTTTTATCTAGTTAATCAATAGTATCTACCGGCTCGAACTCGAATTTGATCGCCTTCCATACTTCACAAGCTGCGGCTAGTTCAGGACTCCATTTGCAAGCTGCTCGGATAATTTCATTACCTTCGCGAGCAAGATCGCGCCCTTCGTTACGAGCTTGTACACAGGCTTCTAAAGCCACTCGATTAGCTGCTGCACCAGGTGCATTTCCCCAAGGATGTCCTAAAGTTCCTCCACCAAATTGTAATACAGAATCGTCCCCAAAGATTTCGGTCAGAGCTGGCATATGCCAAACATGAATACCACCTGAAGCTACCGGTATAACACCTGGCATGGATACCCAGTCCTGAGTGAAAAAGATACCGCGAGCACGATCTTTTTCAATAAAATCATCGCGCAATAAATCAACAAAACCTAAAGTCATTTCGCGTTCCCCTTCTAACTTACCTACTACTGTACCGGAGTGGATATGATCTCCCCCAGACATACGCAATGCTTTAGCTAATACACGGAAATGCATACCATGATTTTTCTGTCTATCAATAACTGCATGCATTGCACGGTGAATGTGAAGAAGTAGGCCATTGTCGCGGCAATAATGAGCCAAAGTAGTATTTGCGGTGAATCCCCCAGTTAAGTAGTCATGCATTACAATAGGAACCCCTAATTCTCTTGCAAATACAGCTCTCTTAATCATTTCTTCACATGTACCCGCAGTCGCATTCAAGTAATGCCCCTTGATTTCACCGGTTTCGGCCTGTGATTTATAAATAGCTTCGGCACAAAAGACAAAACGGTCTCTCCAGCGCATAAATGGTTGTGAGTTTACGTTTTCATCATCTTTGGTAAAATCAAGTCCACCACGTAGACACTCATAACACGCTCTACCATAATTTTTTGCGGATAATCCCAATTTTGGTTTAATAGTACATCCCAATAAAGGACGACCGTACTTGTTCAACTTATCTCTTTCAACTTGGATACCATGAGGCGGGCCTTGGAAAGTTTTTGAATAAGTAGGGGGAATTCGTAGATCCTCCAAACGTAGAGCACGTAGGGCTTTGAAACCAAATACGTTACCTACAATGGAAGTAAACATGTTAGTAACGGAACCCTCTTCAAATAGGTCTAATGGATAAGCTACATAACAGATCCATTGGTTGTCTTCCCCAGCAACAGGCTCGATGTGATAGCATCGTCCTTTGTAACGATCAAGACTGGTAAGTCCATCAGTCCAAACAGTTGTCCATGTACCAGTAGAAGATTCGGCAGCTACTGCAGCCCCTGCTTCTTCGGGCGGAACCCCAGGCTGAGGACTTACTCGGAATGCTGCCAAGATATCAGTATCCTTAGTTTCATACTCTGGGGTGTAGTAAGTCAATTTATAATCTTTAACACCAGCTTGAAATCCAACACCTGCTTTAGTTTCTGTTTGTGGTGACATAAGTCCCTCCCTATAACTCTTGAATTAAGAATTCTCACAATAACAGGGTCTACTCGATGTTAATTAGGCGTAAATGAAACTTTAGCAAAAATCTCGTAAAACAAAAAGGATATTCAATTAATATAATATCAACTCATTAAAGAAAATTGAGGGCATGCTTAGGTTAATGAATATGTTTCATTCATATATAATGCGTACACCCTGTGTATGTTCTATCCTATAGGAATTCCAATATAGGAATTCGATAGGAATTGAGTTGTTGTTATGGTAAGTTAACACGGTTCGTTATTAAACCATGGATTTGATTTACCAAATCCATAATTATTGTATACTCTTTGATAGATATAGCGCAACCCAAATTAATTCCTAATCCTTGATTTTACAAGTTCTTAATAGTTCTCTTTTCTTATTTTGAATGCAAATACCTAACTAAATACTAATAAAATTCTTTGTTGACAGCAATCTATGCTTCACAGTAGTATATATTTTGTATATCGAAGTCCTAGATAGGAAAGTAGAGTAGGCACAGATCCTCCACAAAAGGCAAAATGTATATGAAAAAAAAGATTGATTGAACTTTCCAATGGACTCATTCCATGAGTAAACGATTGAATGGGATTCGCTTGGGCAACGAAATCAAGTCCTGGTCCCCTTTTCTCTCTTATTGAATTAACTAATTCATTTCCTTTTTACTTTTGGATTTTTTTTGATTTGATTTGGCATTATTCAACAATAAAAAAAGAAAAATTTCGACAAATTCCTTTTTTTTAATTATGTGATAATTATGAGAACCAATCCTACTACTTCTCCTCCCGGGGTTTCCACAATTGAAGAAAAAAGTACAGGTCGTATCGATCAAATTATTGGACCCGTGCTGGATGTCACTTTTCCCCCAGGCAAGTTACCTTATATTTATAACGCTTTGGTAGTCCAGAGTAGAGACACTGCCGATAAGCAAATTAATGTGACTTGTGAGGTACAACAATTATTAGGAAATAATCGAGTTAGAGCTGTAGCTATGAGTGCTACGGACGGGTTGATGAGAGGAATGGAAGTGATTGACACGGGAGCTCCTCTCAGTGTTCCGGTCGGTGGAGCTACTCTCGGACGAATTTTCAACGTTCTTGGGGAGCCTGTTGACAATTTGGGTCCTGTAGATAGTAGTGCAACGTTCCCTATTCATAGATCTGCGCCTGCCTTTATCGAGTTAGATACGAAATTATCCATCTTTGAAACAGGTATTAAGGTCGTCGATCTTTTAGCTCCTTATCGACGTGGAGGAAAAATAGGACTATTTGGGGGGGCTGGAGTAGGTAAAACAGTACTGATCATGGAATTAATCAATAACATTGCTAAAGCTCATGGGGGCGTATCCGTATTCGGTGGAGTAGGGGAACGGACTCGTGAAGGAAATGATCTTTATATGGAAATGAAGGAATCCGGAGTAATTAATGAAAAAAATATTGAGGAATCAAAGGTAGCTCTAGTCTATGGCCAAATGAATGAACCACCGGGAGCTCGTATGAGAGTTGGTTTAACTGCCCTAACTATGGCGGAATATTTCCGAGATGTTAATAAGCAAGACGTGCTTTTATTTATCGATAATATCTTTCGTTTTGTTCAAGCAGGATCAGAGGTATCCGCTTTATTAGGGAGAATGCCCTCCGCAGTGGGTTATCAACCTACTCTTAGTACAGAAATGGGTTCTTTGCAAGAAAGAATTGCTTCTACTAAAAAGGGATCTATAACTTCGATTCAAGCAGTTTATGTACCTGCAGACGATTTGACCGACCCTGCCCCTGCCACAACATTTGCACATTTGGATGCTACTACCGTACTTTCCAGAGGATTAGCTTCCAAGGGTATTTATCCAGCAGTAGATCCTTTAGATTCAACCTCGACTATGTTACAGCCTCGGATCGTTGGCAACGAACATTATGAAACTGCGCAAAGAGTTAAGGAAACTTTACAACGTTACAAAGAACTTCAGGACATTATCGCAATTCTTGGCTTGGATGAATTATCGGAAGAGGATCGTTTAACTGTAGCAAGAGCAAGAAAAATTGAGCGTTTCTTATCACAACCGTTCTTTGTGGCAGAAGTTTTTACTGGTTCTCCAGGAAAGTATGTTGCTCTTGCGGAAACTATTAGGGGATTTCAACTAATCCTTTCCGGAGAATTAGACGGCCTACCTGAACAGGCTTTTTATTTGGTGGGTAACATCGATGAAGCTAGCACGAAAGCTATAACCTTAGAAGAGGAGAACAAATCGAAGAAATGAAATTAAATCTTTATGTACTGACTCCTAAGCGAATTATTTGGGATTGTGAAGTGAAAGAAATCATTTTATCCACTAATAGTGGCCAAATTGGCGTATTACCAAACCACGCCCCCATTAACACAGCAGTAGATATGGGTCCTTTGAGAATACGCCTCCTCAACGACCAATGGTTAACAGCGATTCTGTGGAGCGGTTTTGCGAGAATAGTTAATAATGAGATCATCATTTTAGGAAATGATGCGGAACTGGGTAGTGATATTGATCCGGAAGAAGCTCAAAAGGCACTTGAAATAGCCGAAGCTAACTTGAGTAAAGCTGAGGGTACGAAAGATTTGGTTGAAGCGAAGCTCGCTCTCAGACGAGCTAGGATACGAATCGAGGCTGTCAATTGGATTCCCCCATCCAATTGAAGACAATCCAGTGGTTTATAGTTGATACAAAGAAAAAGGGAAGAGGGGTAGAAAAAGTTATTAGATAGCGAAGCGAAGTAAGTCCAATGCTATCTAGTAATTTTTCTACCTACTTACCTACTATTGGATTTGAACCAATGACTCCCGCCGTATGAAAGCAATACTCTAACCACTGAGTTAAGTAGGCAATTTATCACCACAAAGGAAGACCCATTACTTCGATCGATTATATATTGAATCCCTTTTCTAAGCAATACCGCTCTGTTATTGGTCTGTTATATACTAAATACTAAACTAAATACTAAACAGATACAGATCAAAGGGGTATCCTCTGGCATTAGAAAATATTCATCTTGACAAGAAATTATCTATATGTTAAGATATCTCTGATAAGGGCTATAGCTCAGTTCGGTAGAGCAACTCGTTTACACGTGCGCCAATGCTTTTCAAAGGAGCTTATTATGCAATGAACATAATCGATCTTATTGCAAAATCAATGTCTTACTTCATAGATTCGAGAGAATAGGAGAACAGTAGCCTGACAAACAGTCGGTTCAGTCCGATTCAGGTGCCAATTCAGGTGCCTAATCAAATAGAACCCTTATGGATTTGCTAGTTGATAAGGTAAATATCCAGCCCACTAAATGCTAGGCGTAATGAGGATAAGGGCCTCCAAAAAACTTCTTTTCGTTCTATGAACTTTAAGGTGTATGAAGTCTCATAGTTAACTCTTGCAGTGGAACGATAGAGACTCCATTTCACTTAGGTTGATTTAATTTAGACCGGAGGCAGACCTAAGTCAAGGTAATCCTCCTTTGAAACACTTTGGTATTGCTCCTAGATAGATCATAATACAAAAAATCAATCAGAGCACAGGGAGCCATCTCATTATCTTTCCGTAAAGAAAAACTATGGTGGACTAACTGATCTTTAAATCAGTTTATGAAAGAGCCCAATGCAAAAAAATGCATGTTGGGTCTTTGAAACAGTTCAAATCATTTCGATAATAATCCGTTTGATCTGTTTTACCGAGAAGGTCTACGGTTCGAATCCGTATAGCCCTAATATGCCCTTTTTTAGATTTTAGGATCTCTATCCTATGTTTTCTTTAGTTTAGTATAGTTTTCATTTTCTCATTAGTATTTGTTTATAGACTGGATAGGCGCCTGCGACATAGAATAGAGATAAAAGCATTACCAAAGGCTCATTCATCGAAAATCAAAATCATACAGACAGGAAAAGAAAAACGAATTTCTATCAAATCAATAGAAGAAAGGATCCTTTCCCTGATTTGAATCCCGTCCTCCTTCAAATAGGATATCTCTAGACTTCCCTATAATAACTGCAATGATTTTATCCATTTTGCGAATTCCTACTTTGTTTTAAGTATATTTATTACTTTGTTTATAGATACATTATGTAAATTGATCAACTTTAAATAGAAAAAATAAAGTAAAGAGTAAATAAGAAAACAGAATATTCTGTCTCATAGTTCTGAAATAGAGTTCTTTATTTTTATTTTATAGTATTACTTCTCATTAATTATACTGCATAGATTAGTCCTACTATCTTAATTAGGTTCTAATTTAGTAGTATTCTCATTTTTATTTAATAGTCTCTTATTATTTTATTATTAAATATTAAATAAAGGATAGAGCTATTCTTTTTTCTAGAGATTCTAGAGAAAGCGAGACAAAGTGAAACGAGAAAGTTTTCTTTATATAAGAATTAGATCTACATACACCATATCTAAATAGAATGGAAATCCAAAAGAAAGGGAGTTGGGATTCCATTGGATGAATCTTTAAAGAAGATGCAGCACAGAGGAAACAAAGGCTAAACTTAAACTAAGCGCTTTTGTTTGAACAAAAAAGATTCTTGTTTCACCGAGGAAAAGAGAGAAGTTCTGGATAAATTGACAATGCTGAATTGAATTGACTAATTTAAGTTCCGCCTATTCCACATTAATGGGAGTACATTATGTTTCTGCTTCACGAATATGATATTTTTTGGACATTTCTAATAATAGCAAGCCTTATTCCTATTTTGGCATTTTCGATTTCAGGACTTTTAGCCCCGGTTAGTGAAGGACCAGAGAAGCTTTCTAGTTATGAATCGGGTATAGAACCCATGGGAGGGGCTTGGGTACAATTCCGAATACGCTATTATATGTTTGCGCTCGTTTTTGTTGTTTTTGATGTGGAAACCGTCTTTCTATACCCTTGGGCAATGAGTTTCGACGTATTGGGTGTATCCGTTTTTATCGAAGCTTTGATTTTCGTGCTTATCTTAGTTGTTGGTTTAGTTTATGCATGGCGAAAAGGAGCCTTGGAATGGTCTTAACTGAATATTTAGACAAAAAAAAAAGAAGGAAAAGATTCTATTGAGACAGTTATGAATTTGATTGAGTTTCCCTTACTTGACCAAACAAGTTCCAATTCTGTTATTTCAACTACACCAAATGATCTTTCGAATTGGTCAAGACTCTCCAGTTTATGGCCCCTTCTATACGGTACCAGTTGTTGTTTCATTGAATTTGCTTCATTAATAGGCTCACGATTCGACTTTGATCGTTATGGATTGGTACCAAGATCAAGTCCTAGGCAAGCAGACCTAATTTTAACAGCCGGTACGGTAACAATGAAAATGGCTCCCTCTTTAGTGAGATTATACGAGCAAATGCCTGAACCAAAATACGTCATTGCTATGGGAGCCTGTACTATTACAGGGGGAATGTTCAGTACGGATTCCTATAGTACTGTTCGGGGAGTTGATAAGTTAATTCCTGTGGATGTCTACTTGCCGGGCTGCCCACCTAAACCGGAGGCAGTTATAGATGCCCTAACAAAACTTCGTAAGAAGATATCGCGAGAAATAGTTGAGGATCAAACTCTATCTCAAAATAAAAATAGATGTTTTACTACCAGTCACAAGCTTTATGTTAGGCGCAGTACTCATACAGGAACTTATGAGCAAGAATTGCTCTATCAATCACCATCTACATTAGATATATCTTCTGAAACTTTTTTCAAATCCAAAAGTTCAGTACCTTCCTACAAATTAGTGAATTAGGAGAGGGGCTCTTTTGTGTAGAAAAATAAAAAGCAGGGCAATCTTTCAAACTTGCATCCGAAATGTGAAATATTTATACAAAGAGGGAGAGATGAAGACAATGCAGCAGGGTTGGTTATCTAATTGGCTAGTCAAACATGAGGTGGTTCATAGATCTTTGGGCTTTGATCACCGAGGAATAGAGACTTTACAAATAAAAGCAGGGGATTGGGATTCCATTGCTGTCATTTTATATGTATATGGTTACAATTATTTACGCTCCCAATGTGCTTATGATGTAGCACCCGGTGGATCTTTAGCTAGCGTGTATCATCTTACGAGAATACAATATGGTATAGATAATCCAGAAGAAGTCTGCATAAAAGTCTTTGCCCAAAAGGATAATCCTAGAATTCCGTCTGTCTTCTGGATTTGGAGAAGTGCCGATTTTCAAGAACGCGAATCTTATGATATGGTGGGAATCTCTTATGATAATCATCCGCGCCTTAAACGTATCCTAATGCCTGAAAGTTGGATAGGCTGGCCCTTACGTAAGGATTATATAACCCCCAATTTTTATGAAATACAAGATGCTCATTGAATGATAAGAAATTCATGCTCACTTATACAACACAACTCCAGATTTTATTCAAGTCAAGGAATATTTTTAGGTTCTTTTCCTAGATGAAACGGAATACCTATTTATAATTAATTCCTAATTATACAAAAGCATTCCAGATAGACTGAGCAAAAAAAGGGTTTCATTTGGATTCCCCTATTTTGAAAATCGCATATTAATTTCCTTCATATGAACAGAAAAATAGGATGACTCAAAGAAGTTCTCTACCAGGAACTTTGTACCGCGCACATTACTTAGCACAACTAGGAAAATAAGATAAGATAAAGATAAGCAAGACTAAAAAAATATTCGTCGGAATAGCGGAATACAAAATTAAGAAACGCAAAAAAATAAAGGGGAATCTCACCCCCTTCTTTATCATAAAGAAAAGATATATTTTAAAACTTCTTTAAAAAGAAAAAGAAGTGCCTCTATATTTATATTATAGATTTATCCACTTAGATGAATAAATATTATTAATGAATATGTATCACAATCCATCTCGAGGTATTTGGATCAATACCTATTCGGTGGATCTTTTTTTTTTTTTTCTCTGCCAGGAACCAGATTTGAACTGGTGACACGAGGATTTTCAGTCCTCTGCTCTACCAACTGAGCTATCCTGACCTTTTCTTGTGCATCATCCTAGTAGAGTATTTGTATCTATGTCAATTAAAAGGACTAAAAATTAATTAAAGTATTTCAAATTTTAAATTTGAAAATGGGGGGGGTAGTCCTATGCATTGTGCATGGTTTACTTAAATAAAACTTAAAAATAGAGTGAATAACCAAGATTTCTTGCCGATACTCTAATAAAAAAGAAATCTATTCAATGAATAGGATAAGATCCATTGAGTTCTCTTCGCATTCCTTTGTGAAAGAGTAGAATGAGAAAGCTAATGAATCTTAAACCCATTGCATTGATAAAAAGAAAAAAAAGTGCATTGATAAAAAGAAAAAAAAAAAGAGGATAAATAATAATAATATAGTATAGTTAGGGAATAAAAGAGGATTTGGGGATAGAGGGACTTGAACCCTCACAACTTATAAAGTCGACGGATTTTCCTTTTACTAGAAATTTCATTGTTGTCAGTATTGACATGTAGAATGGGACTCTCTCTTTGTCCTCGTCCGATTAATCCACTTTTTTAAAGATCTCGAAAACTTTGAATTTTAATTGAAGAATTTGATTATTCAATATTCGATTGGAGTGGATTCACAATAATGAAAAAAAAAAATTATGATATGAGTTTTTTATTTCATAATCATTATCATTTCTAATTTCATTTTTAAAAAAGATAAAGAACCTATATTATAATTAGAATATAATATGAGTTCTGTGATTAATCGTTTGCTATGTCAGTATCTATACGTGTTTATTAAATGTATAAGGTATAAAACCCCTCTTTCTCTAATTTAGAACTAGAAGGAATTCCACTAACAACACAACGTAATTAACTCGATTCGTTAGAACAGCTTCCATTGAGTCTCTGCACCTATCCTTTTCCTTTGTATTCTAGTTCGAGAACCCCTTGTTTTCTCAAAACACGGATTTGGCTCAGGATTGCCCTTTTTTAATTCCAGGGTTTCTCTGAATTTGGAAGTTACCACTTAGCAGGTTTCCATACCAAGGCTCAATACAATCAAGTCCGTAGCGTCTACCGATTTCGCCATATCCCCATTTCCCTCTTCTTTGAGACCAGGATTCCTTGTGTAATTTCATCCATCTCTTAGTTTTTTTTTTGAATCATTGAGTTCATCACTCAACGTAGTCTAGCAGTTCAGTTCGACTCTATTTGAGAGACCTCGCTTGCTTATTGCAATTCAGAATTGAATTGATTCTATCCTTGATGTATTTGCAATTCAATCCGAATCAATATATCCAAAAGTTTTTATCTCCCCCACCTCCCGTCTTACTTTTTTATAGTATTCAAAATTATACTATAACGCTTGATATTTATTCTTTTTTTCTAATCAGAATTAGCAATTTTATTTACTCTGACTCTATGTTCCCCTTAGTGAAATATTAATCCTCAAATTATTAACAAATAATAAAGTCTATAATGATCGAATGAAAATACCAATAAATTCTATAATTTTATTTTTTAATATCCTATAGTTAAGCATATCAAGCTAACTTTATCTTTAAGAAGTTTTAGTATTTTTTTATTTTTATAAGTATAACTTCAAATTTAGAACTAGTTAATAGCTAAGATTAATAACTAATATCTGAGATTTTACGGATTTCCTATACTATACCTATTTCTATTTGTTACACTATTTCCGTTATGTAAGCCCACTTAGCTCAGAGGTTAGAGCATCGCATTTGTAATGCGAGGGTCATCGGTTCAAATCCGATAGTCGGCTTTTTTTTCTCTATCGATGTTCTACGAACAAGAATCTCTTTTTTTCCGAATTAAATGGAGAATCCAGGATCTTTTATGTTTTTTACCTTACAATTTTGCTAGATACAAAACAATAAAATAAATAATATATATACAAAAAAAAAAGATTTTGATGAAATTCCATTTTTTGGGGTACTTTAGTTGATTTTACTCTGTTTATCCTGTAGTTTAATTCAGTTTTAATTTCGATGTATTCTGTAATGTAAATACAATGAAATTAATTGTGTAAAATGAAATTTCAATAAAATAAAAAAAGGAGTCTTCATGTCCCGTTATCGAGGACCTCGTTTAAAAAAAATACGCCGTCTGGGAGCTTTACCAGGACTCACTAGAAAAACACCTAAATCCGGAAGTAATCTTAAAAAAAAATTCAATTCTGGGAAAAAGGAGCAATATCGTATTCGTCTTCAAGAAAAACAGAAATTGCGTTTTCATTATGGTCTGACAGAACGACAATTACTTAGATATGTACATATCGCTGGAAAAGCAAAAAGGTCAACAGGCCAGGTTTTTACTACAATTACTTGAAATGCGTTTGGATAATATCCTTTTTCGATTGGGTATGGCTTCAACCATTCCTGGGGCCCGCCAATTAGTCAACCATAGACATATTTTAGTTAATGGTCGTATAGTCAATATACCAAGTTTTCGTTGCAAACCCCGAGATATTATTACTACGAAAGATAACCAAAGATCAAAAGGTCTGGTTCAAAATTATATTGCTTCATCGGACCCGGGGAAATTGCCAAAGCATTTGGCGATTGACACGTTGGAATATAAAGGACTAGTAAATAAAATCCTAGATAGGAAGTGGGTCGGTCTCAAAATAAATGAGTTGTTAGTTGTAGAATATTACTCTCGTCAGACTTGAACTTAACGAAAAAAGGAAAGGTTCATAGAATTTTCTTCCCCTTCCCCTTTCCCCGAACTAAATCGCCCTAAGACCATTACCATTAATTTGTATTTTCCCATCAACTAGCTAAAATTGATTAACCCTAGGATTAGGATCCTTTTTTCTTTTTTCCTCTATGTGTATTTTACATACCACAGTAATTTGCTATAGAGAATTTCTAATTTCTATTAAATCAAAATAAGATAATATAAGATATTATATTATTGCTGGAAAAAAATTGTTATTTGATTTGATACATTGTGATCCTTAACGTTGATGAATTAAGAAAAACGGAAAGAGAGGGATTCGAACCCTCGGTAAACAAAAGTCTACATAGCAGTTCCAATGCTACGCCTTGAACCGCTCGGCCATCTCTCCTACATAACTTATTATGGAAAATAAACTGAGTGAATAGCGAGTTTTCTTATTCCTGCAGTACAGGTACAACCGCAACCACTCGGGGGTTCCATAGTTCTATTGGAAAAATTCCTTTTGATCTAAGTGGAAGGATACAGGATTTTTTACTAGAAATTGCGCTCGCTATAAAATAAAAGTTTTAATTTGGGTTTTCCCGCAACTAAAGAAAAAGAAAATGGAAGAATTCTTCTTATTGCATAATAAAATAAAGAAACCTTAGAATTCCGTTTGCATAAGATACGCTACACCATACTATCGAAATCAAAAATAGGGTATGAGACAATTAATAACTTTGAAAACACGAAATAGTTGATAACATAAGTTGTTGTTCAGAAATAGGAAAGTGGAATGAAATCCAGTCTTAGTCAAATATTTCATATCTCTTCGTGTCCAAGCAGAAGGAAAAGGATACAATTTGAGCTGAGCGGAAAATCCATATCTCTCTTATCCATTTAAAGCATATGGATTTAGAGTAGAGCATATGGATCAATCTATTTATAATTATAAGAATCGAATGTGTTTGTTTTTATGTTATTTTGTGAAGGAATGAAAACAATTCTATATAGAATGGGTTGGGAATTATGCCTAGATCCCGTGGAAATGGAAATTTCATTGATAAGACCTCCTCAATTGTAGCCAATATTTTATTGCGAATAATTCCGACAACCTCAGGAGAAAAAAAGGCATTTACTTATTATAGAGATGGTGCGATTTGACTCTTTTTTTTGCTTTTTTTTAGCCCTACCTATACCTCAGTCTTACGAAAAAGAGAGGGGGGTTGGCATAGAGAGAACCAAATTTGTAAAGCAAACAAACCCACGCTTCGGGAAGGTGAGGCGAACTAACAATTCCTTCCGTCGTGTATCCTCGATTGATGCGGCTTCAGATACTTCAATTGTAGATTTGAGTATTGAGCGAAAGGTTACACCTACAGGATATGGTATGGTATGGATTACAGGCCAATCCTACTCTATTAGTATCCGTAGGCAGCATAGGGGAGAAAAGCACTACACCTAGAAATAGGAATCAACAAGAGAAAAACTTTGTTAGAAATTACCCCTTTCCTGATCGGTATCAGGGCTGGGAAGAATGGTTGGGATAACAAACAACCATCAGGTTTGTACTTTGGATACCCCTATAACCATCAAAGATCGTTGAAGTAGCTAATTCCTCTAAATAGGAGGCGTTGAGAACAAAGAAATTATTGGAGCTATCGTTTTCCTCTAGCATTAATAGAATTCATTGGTGTTAAGAAAAACCTCTTGTGGGAAGGTTGGCTAGAGATTTCTTGGAAAAATACCAGCCCCTTTCGGTTCATAATGAGACGGGACTAATTCTATTTTGATTCTATAGATTATTTCGCTTAGTACTATTATGTACAGAAGGGAGGAGCCGTATGAGATGAAAACCTCATGTACGGTTTTGGAACGGAGATTTTTTGAATAGAATGAACGACCGTAACGGATGTTGGCTCAATCCGAAGGAAATTATGCGGAAGCTTTGCAAAATTATTATGAAGCTACGCGACTAGAAATCGATCCCTATGATCGAAGTTATATACTCTATAACATAGGCCTTATACACACAAGCAATGGAGAGCATACAAAGGCTTTGGAATATTATTTCCGGGCACTAGAACGAAAACCCCTTCTTACGCAAGCTTTTAATAATATGGCCGTGATCTGTCATTACGTGCGACTATCTCCACTATAGAAAGAAAAAAAAAAAAGAGAGGATCAAATTTTCTAGTAAATACTAGAAAAAAAGGGCTTTCTACATAGGGATCGTAAAAACAACGATTTTTCCCTATCAGCTGTAGGAAGGAAGGACACTTCACGAGAATCAAAAAACGAAGAAAGTATGGCCTATACTACTACTCTATGGATAAAGTTTCTCAAATTGATAGAGAAAGCACCGTAAAGATCAATTAGTGAGCGACTGGGTCGATACAACTAAAAAAACTGCTTACTTATCCCATGATATGGGGCAAAATTTAGGAATCCGCTTATGTAATAGAGCCGATCCACTAAGGGATTAAGCAGCGGTGTAGTATCAGATCCCAAAGATAGTAAGTTCTTTTTTCTTTCTTATGGAAAAAAGTCTTTTTCAAGGATTCTATAGAGATTTCATATATGAAACCGGGATAGTTACCTCTCAGAAAATTTGAACGAAGGCTCTATATCTATCTATGCTTCATTCTTCTGAAGGTGGGAAAAAAGATCAAACTGATTATTGATAAAAATTAGGGTTTGAAACTTAGGTAATTAATTTCTTCTGCTTAACCCAAGAACAAATTGGATCGATTTTTGATAAATCGAATTCAGTTAAGATAGGGGAAATTCAGATAGCAATTTCTGAGCCGTATGAGGTAGGAAACTCTCAAGTACGGTTCTAAGGGAAGGAACTTCCTATTCCGACCGAGGAGAACAGGCCATTCTACAGGGTGATTCGGAAATTGCGGAAGCTTGGTTTGATCAAGCTGCTGAATATTGGAAACAAGCTATAGCGCTTACTCCGGGAAATTATATTGAAGCACAGAACTGGTTGAAGATTACGAAGCGCTTTGAATTTGAATAAGACCATGCTCCTTCTTTTTCATAAAATGGGTGGTTTGGTTGTTGATCCATTAATCAAATAAATTAGGTCGTAAGATCGAATCAAGAATTTCATTATATCCATTTCTTATACCTTCTATTTTATATGATATTTCATAAGAATAAACCATAGGGATAGGGTCTAGAATAGAAGTAATAAAGTGAATAAAAAGAGGGGGCAATCTAAATATTGCTAATATATTAGGACCATCTTATTAATAATTCTAATGAGTTATCTTGGAATTTAGAATCAAATAAAAAACCCTATATTATGCTCAAGGAAAGTAGATATAGATAGGAGCTTATGCCCTCAAAAAAAATACACTAGTTTCTTAAATTAAAAATAAAAAAGATTTTTTTCTTACGTCGAGAAATATTTGTTTTTCAAGATAAACAATGTCCGTTAGGCACCTAATCTTTATGTCATAATAGACCCGAACACTTGCCTCGGATTGACTTCAATATATAATTGCTCCAGTGAATAACTAAAAAAAAAATAGAAGGATGGTAGATAGTAAAGAAAAGAACTA
>NW_028259910.1:0-30020 GCF_056163025.1 Triticum urartu | reverse complement strand
GAAAATCGTAATTTTTCGTTAGGTATTTGACCAAATAGGATCGTCCAGTTCCTACAGAACCTATCACTAAAATACCCGATAGGGCTAAGCGGAACGAAAAGGGTTTTCCATGAGATGGTAAATGAAAACGATTAGTCCCACACGAGGTTTGGGAATAAGTGATTGTCTGATAATGAGCAAGGAATATACGTCTTTCTGCTAAAGAGGATCTATTAAACTCATAATTCATTAGATCCTTGTTATCAATGCCAACTAGGTATCATAAGTAAATGGATCCCGGTTGTTCAATCCTTTGATAACCAAGGTCATTCTTTGCTAAAGAGAAATGATCACTATGAGTCAGACTCAATAGAATTGGATCCATTCCAAATAGCGAGAATTAGGATTCTTGATCCCTCTCAATCTCTCTTTCAATTCGAGGATCCAGAGAGGTGTTTTCATAGTCATCTCCGAATATTTGCCATCTCGGAATATTTTCGATTTCATTTTTCTATGATATGTCTTTCTATATGAAAATTGGTTATTTACGATGTACGATGATCCCTGTTAAGCATCCATGGCTGAATGGTTAAAGCGCCCAACTCATAATTGGTAAATTTGCGGGTTCAATTCCTGCTGGATGCACACGAACGGGAACATTCCATAAGTCTATTGGAACTGGCTCTCTATCCATGGAATCTCATCCATCATCCATACATAACGAATTGGTATGGTATATTCATACCATAACATAAGAACAATAAGAACTCGAATTCTTATCGATACTGGAACTCAGAGCATAGGAGGGAAAGTCGATTTATGGATGGAATCAAATACGCAGTATTTACAGAAAAAAGTCTTCGTTTATTGGGAAAGAATCAATATACTTTTAATGTCGAATCGGGATTCACTAAGACAGAAATAAAGCATTGGGTCGAACTCTTCTTTGGTGTTAAGGTGGTAGCTGTGAATAGCCATCGACTACCTGGAAAAGGTAGAAGAATAGGACCTATTCTGGGCCATACAATGCATTACAGACGTATGATCATTACCCTTCAACCGGGTTATTCTATTCCACTTCTAGATAGAGAAAAAAACTAAAGGAGAATACTTAATAATACGGCGAAACATTTATACAAAACACCTATCCCGAGCACACGCAAGGGAACCGTAGACAGGCAAGTGAAATCCAATCCACGAAATAATTTGATCCATGGACGGCACCGTTGTGGTAAAGGTCGTAATTCCAGAGGAATCATTACCGCAAGGCATAGAGGGGGAGGTCATAAGCGCCTATACCGTAAAATAGATTTTCGACGGAATCAAAAAGACATATCTGGTAGAATCGTAACCATAGAATACGACCCTAATCGAAATGCATACATTTGTCTCATACACTATGGGGATGGTGAGAAGAGATATATTTTACATCCCAGAGGGGCTATAATTGGAGATACTATTGTTTCTGGTACAAAAGTTCCTATATCAATGGGAAATGCCCTACCTTTGAGTGCGGTTTGAACTATTGATTTACGTAATTGGAAGTAACCAATTAGGTTTACGACGAAACCTAGAAATCGATCACTGATCCAATTTGACTACCTCTACGGGATAGACCTCAACAGAAAACTGTTGAGTAACGGCAGCAAGTGATTGAGTTCAGTAGTTCCTCATAGAAAATTATTGGCTCTAGAGATATGGTAATATGGAGAAGACAAAATTGTTTGAAGCACGCACAGAACCGGAAGCGCCCCTTGTTTCAAAGAGAGGAGGACGGGTTATTCACATTTAATTTGATGGTCAGAGGCAAATTGAAAGCTAAGCAGTGGTAATTAAGACCCCCGGGGGAAAATAGGGATGTCTCCTACGTTACCCATAATATGTGGAAGTATCGACGTAATTTCATAGAGTCATTCGATCTGAATGCTACATGAAGAACATAAGCCAGATGACGGAACGCAGAGACCTAGGATGTAGAAGATCATAACATGAGCGATTCGGCAGATTTGGATTCCTTTCCTATATATCCACTCATGTGGTACTTCATCATATGATTCATATAAGATCCATCTGTCTAGAGATCGTCATATACATCTAGAAAGCCGTATGCTTTGGAAGAAGCTTGTACAGTTTGGGAAGGGGTTTTTTGAGAGAAAAGAAGAATCTACTTCAACCGATATGCCCTTAGGCACGGCCATGCATAACATAGAAATCACACGTGGAAGGGGTGGGCAATTAGCTAGAGCAGCAGGTGCTGTAGCGAAACTCATTGCAAAAGAGGGTAAATCGGCCACTTTAAGATTACCATCTGGGGAGGTCCGTTTAGTATCCCAAAACTGCTTAGCAACAGTCGGACAAGTGGGTAATGTTGGGGTGAACCAAAAAAGTTTGGGTAGAGCCGGATCTAAGTGTTGGCTAGGTAAACGCCCCGTAGTAAGAGGGGTAGTTATGAACCCTGTGGACCACCCCCATGGGGGCGGTGAAGGGAAAGCTCCCATTGGTAGAAAAAAACCCACAACCCCTTGGGGTTATCCTGCGCTTGGAAGAAGAACTAGGAAAAGGAAAAAATATAGCGATAGTTTTATTCTTCGTCGCCGTAAGTAAATACGTAACTAGGAATATGGAAAATTGCATTTTTGGAATTTGCAATAATGCGATGGGCGAACGACGGGAATTGAACCCGCGCATGGTGGATTCACAATCCACTGCCTTGATCCACTTGGCTACATCCGCCCCTTATCCAGCTAAAGGATTTTTTTCTTTTTTCCATTGATCATTATTCTATTTATTCTGACCTCCGTACTTCGATCGAGATATTGGACATAGAATGCCACTCTTTAAAAAGGAAAAAAGGAGTAATCAGCTGTGACACGAAAAAAAACGAATCCTTTTGTAGCTCATCATTTATTGGCAAAGATAGAAAAGGTCAATATGAAGGAGGAGAAAGAAACAATAGTAACGTGGTCCCGGGCATCTAGCATTCTACCCACAATGGTTGGCCATACAATCGCGATTCATAATGGAAAGGAACATATACCTATTTACATAACAAATCCTATGGTAGGTCGCAAATTGGGGGAATTCGTGCCTACTCGGCATTTCACGAGTTATGAAAATGCAAGAAAGGATACTAAATCTCGTCGTTAACTGAATTCTGAATAGAAAGATTAAGAAGAAAAAAAGATTCAAAATAAAGTAAAGGTAGGCGGGGAATAACCTTATTTATGACAAGTTTCAAACTAGTAAAGTATATCCCTAGGATAAAGAAGAAGAAAAGTGGGCTAAGGAAACTCGCAAGGAAAGTTCCAACCGATCGTCTACTTAAGTTCGAGAGAGTTTTCAAAGCACAAAAACGTATCCCTATGTCTGTTTTCAAAGCACAAAGAGTTCTTGACGAGATTCGCTGGCGTTACTACGAGGAAACTGTTATGATACTGAACCTCATGCCCTATCGAGCATCTTATCCCATCTTAAAGTTGGTTTATTCGGCAGCCGCAAATGCTACTCATTATAGGGATTTCGACAAAGCGAATTTATTTATTACTAAAGCCGAAGTCAGTAGGAGTACTATTATGAAGAAATTCAGACCTCGAGCTCGAGGACGTAGTTTCCCCATAAAAAAAAGCATGTGTCATATAACAATTGTACTAAATATAGTAAAGAAATCTAAATAACCTTTAGATCCATCTAAGATTTCGATTCCCAGTAAAAAAAATATAGAATAGAAAAATATGGGACAAAAAATAAATCCACTCGGTTTCAGACTTGGTACAACCCAAAAACACCATTCCTTTTGGTTCGCACAACCAAAAAATTATTCTGAAGGTCTACAGGAAGATAAAAAAATAAGGGATTGTATCAAGAACTATATACAAAAGAATAGGAAAAAGGGCTCGAATAGAAAAATAGAATCAGACTCAAGTTCCGAAGTAATTACACATAATAGAAAAATGGACTCAGGTTCAAGTTCCGAAGTAATTACACATATAGAAATCCAAAAAGAAATCGATACGATCCACGTCATAATCCATATTGGATTCCCAAATTTATTAAAGAAAAAAGGAGCAATCGAAGAATTAGAGAAAGATCTACAAAAGGAAATTAACTCTGTAAACCAGAGATTTAATATTTCTATCGAAAAAGTTAAAGAACCTTATAGACAGCCTAACATTCTTGCAGAATATATAGCTTTCCAATTAAAAAATAGAGTTTCATTCCGAAAGGCAATGAAAAAAGCCATTGAATTAACTAAAAAAGCAGATATAAGGGGAGTAAAAGTAAAAATTGCGGGTCGTCTCGGAGGAAAAGAAATTGCACGCGCCGAATCTATTAAAAAGGGTAGACTTCCCCTCCAAACAATTCGCGCTAAAATTGATTATTGCTGCTATCCAATTCGGACTATCTATGGAGTATTAGGTGTAAAAATTTGGATATTCGTAGACGAAGAATAAGTAATCTTGTCTTCGGATTCTGTCCATTGATAGAATAAAAAATGACAAGAGACTTTTTTCCTGAAATCCCTGCAAAAGAAGAAATTATACCTCTTTCTATAAGATTTAATGAAAATTGATAAATCATTTAATATAATTGCTATGCTTAGTGTGTGACTCGTTATTTTTTTCTTTTTTTTAAGAAAAAAACTTAGTAATTATAGAAAATTAACTAATAACCAACCTATTGCTTCGTATTGTCGAGATCCTAACTAAGAAACAGTCACTATATGAATAAATACCTCTATCATAACATAAATGAGTAGATGTGTCATATAGTTGTAGCAACTGCAATTTTTTCTCTAAAAAAGAAAAGGGATTCTAGGTTGTGAAGCAAAACTAAAGGGATGTGGATAAAGGGAGGGATGATAGAAAGAAGGAAGAGGAAATAAATAAGATATAGGATTCCACTATGTATGGTCTATGAATTACATCATAAAAGGCAATGTGATAAAGCATCAATATAATAAAAATAATAGAGAATTAAAAATTGTAACTTGAAACAAGAACTACAAATTTAAAGCAATAATAAAGAGCCGCCCGGGTTAATAAAACTGAGAAAATTAACTCGGAAAGAAATTTTTTGGAAGCTCCGTTGCGGGATTCAGACCTAACCATTCAAGGAGAAGCAGTGGGAACGACAGAACCTATGATTCCATAGGATTTTATTGAAAAGAATCCTAACACTTCATTGGGTGGGATGGCGGAACAAACCAAAAAAATTGTCTTATTTGGTAAGTTTATAAATTAACAAATAAGACAGGAAAGAGTAAATATTCGCCCGCGAAATTCTTATTGAATTAGAATACTTTACCGCGATTCAATAAGAGTAAAAATAAGGATTTTTTTAAGAAGGATTACATTATCTATAAATATAGAATTTAGATAAATATACACACACATCTGGATATATTCTAGATCTTCTTTTTTGACTATATATTATATTTTTCTGTTTTAACAAATTCAATATAAAAAAAACCGAACTTTTTCTATTATCTATTAATGTGTATCTATCCGTACCGTAATATTTTGGAATATTATGAATTAGAGAAATTTACATGCTTTCTGATTCCATTCGCGAGGAGCTGGATGAGAAGAAACTCTCATGTCCAGTTTTGCAGTAGAGATGGAACTAAGAAAGAGAACCATCGACTATAACCCCAAAAGAACCAGATTTCGCAAACAACATAGAGGAAGAATGAAAGGAAAATCCTGCCGAGGCAATCGTATTTGTTTTGGTAGATATGCTCTTCAAGCACTTGAACCCGCTTGGATCACGGCGAGACAGATAGAAGCAGGACGAAGAGCAATAACACGATATGCACGTCGTGGTGGAAAAATATGGGTACGTATATTTCCCGACAAACCGGTTACACTAAGACCCACGGAAACACGTATGGGCTCGGGAAAGGGGTCCCCCGAATATTGGGTATCCGTTGTTAAACCTGGTCGTATACTTTATGAAATGGGGGGAGTATCTGAAACTGTAGCTAGAGCAGCTATCTCCATAGCTGCCAGTAAAATGCCCATACGAAGTCAATTTATTCGATTAGAGATATAGAACCCTAAAAGGGGTATGGAAGATAAAAAAAAATGCTCGGTTTTTCTTTCTGGAAAGACAATATTTCTTTCATCCTTTTGCATTGAAATAACAAATTGAAATCAAAATAATATGATTCAACCTCAGACCCTTTTAAATGTAGCAGATAATAGTGGAGCTCGAAAATTGATGTGTATTCGAGTCATAGGAGCTGCTGGTAATCAGCGATATGCTCGTATTGGTGATGTTATTGTTGCTGTAATCAAAGACGCATTGCCCCAAATGCCTCTAGAAAGATCCGAAGTAATTCGAGCTGTAATTGTACGTACATGTAAAGAGTTCAAATGCGAAGACGGTATAATAATCCGCTATGATGACAATGCTGCGGTTATAATTGATCAAAAAGGCAATCCAAAAGGAACTCGAGTTTTTGGCGCGATTGCCGAGGAATTGAGAGAATTGAATTTTACCAAAATAGTTTCATTAGCTCCTGAAGTATTATAAATACTAGTAGGCGAAATTGAGACCAAAGAATTAATTTAGTAGATTGTGTTTTACGTATATGTTTTAAAATCCAAAATGAAAAAAAAAAAAAGAAAACATGTTGATTATAGAAAAATTAGGAGGAACCTAGAATTAGAGTCTTATGGGCAAGGACACTATTGCTGATTTACTAACCTCTATAAGAAATGCGGACATGAATAAAAAAGGAACAGTTCGAGTAGTATCTACAAATATTACCGAAAACATTGTTAAAATACTTCTACGAGAGGGTTTTATTGAAAGTGTTCGGAAACATCAGGAACGTAACAGATATTTCTTGGTTTCAACTTTGCGACATCAAAAGAGAAAGACTATAAAAGGAATATATAGAACAAGAACCTTTTTAAAGCGTATCAGCCGACCCGGCTTACGAATTTATACCAACTATCAAGGAATTCCTAAAGTTTTGGGTGGAATGGGAATTGCTATTCTTTCTACTTCTCGAGGAATAATGACAGATCGAGAAGCTCGACTAAACAGAATTGGGGGAGAAGTCTTATGTTATATATGGTAATCGCCCCGCCTATAGTGCTCGAATTCTATCTCGCCCTTCCTATTTTTAAAATAAAAATAGAAAAATAGGAGAAAAAAAATATGACAGAAAAAAAAAATAGGAGAGAAAAAAAAAACCCGAGAGAAGCAAAAGTAACTTTCGAAGGTTTAGTTACGGAAGCCCTACCCAATGGAATGTTCCGCGTTCGGCTAGAGAATGACACCATCATCCTAGGCTATATTTCAGGAAAGATACGGTCTAGTTCTATACGAATACTGATGGGGGATAGGGTCAAAATTGAAGTAAGTCGTTATGATTCAAGCAAGGGACGTATAATTTATAGACTTCCCCATAAGGATTCGAAGCGTATCGAAGACTCGAAGGATAGCGAAGATTTGAAGGATAGCGAAGATTTGAAGGATACCAAAGATTCAAAGGATTAGGTTTTTCTTTTTTTTTCTAGGGTAATAAATTCTAAGTTCTAAAATTCAAGCGAAGAGACTTATTTTTTCCAAAAGATTAGATTCATAGTTTAAAAAAGGATACGGAAATATGAAAATAAGAGCTTCCGTTCGTAAAATTTGTACAAAATGTCGACTGATTCGTAGGCGTGGACGAATTAGAGTCATTTGCTCTAATCCGAAGCATAAACAAAGACAGGGGTAATCTTTCGAAAAAGAACTTTACTTTCTAAAAAGTAAAAAAAAGTACCCGCGGAAATGTTCCAATTCCAAATAAAATAATTTCATTTAAAATAATTAAAGTAAAGGGTTTATTTTACCCTGAAACGGATATCTTTGTATCTTTTTTTCTTTTTTTTATTTCTAACTCATATTTATGAGATAATAAAATATGGCAAAAGCTATACCAAAAATTGGTTCACGTAAGAAAGTGCGTATTGGTTTACGTAGGAATGCACGTTTTAGTTTACGGAAGAGTGCACGTAGAATAACAAAAGGGGTTATTCATGTTCAAGCTAGTTTCAACAATACCATTATAACTGTTACAGACCCACAAGGTCGGGTGGTTTTTTGGTCCTCGGCCGGTACTTGTGGATTCAAAAGCTCAAGAAAAGCATCACCCTATGCTGGTCAAAGAACAGCAGTAGATGCTATTCGTACAGTAGGTTTGCAACGAGCAGAAGTTATGGTAAAGGGCGCTGGTAGTGGAAGAGATGCCGCATTACGAGCCATTGCTAAAAGTGGTGTGCGATTAAGTTGTATACGCGATGTAACACCTATGCCGCATAATGGATGTCGACCGCCTAAAAAAAGACGTCTGTAAAAGAATTAACCCGCTTTCAACTTTCATTTCAAGAGAAATAAACGATTCAATGATAAAATAATAATACTAGTCTATTATGGTTCGAGAGGAGGTAGCAGGATCCACTCAAACACTACAGTGGAAGTGTGTTGAATCAAGAGTAGATAGTAAGCGCCTTTATTATGGTCGTTTCATTCTGTCCCCGCTTAGAAAAGGTCAAGCGGACACCGTCGGTATTGCCTTGCGAAGAGCTTTACTTGGAGAAATAGAAGGAACATGTATCACACGTGCAAAATTTGGGAGCGTGCCGCACGAGTATTCTACAATAGCAGGTATTGAAGAATCCGTACAAGAAATTTTACTAAATTTGAAAGAAATTGTATTGAGAAGTAATCTCTATGGAGTTAGAGACGCATCCATTTGCGTCAAAGGTCCTAGATACATAACTGCTCAAGATATCATCTTACCGCCTTCCGTAGAAATCGTTGATACGGCACAACCTATAGCTAACTTGACAGAGCCCATTGATTTCTGTATTGATTTACAGATCAAGAGAGATCGTGGATATCAGACAGAACTCAGAAAGAACTATCAAGATGGAAGTTATCCTATAGATGCTGTATCCATGCCTGTTCGAAATGTGAATTATAGTATTTTTTCTTGTGGGAATGGAAATGAAAAACACGAGATACTTTTTCTAGAAATATGGACTAATGGAAGTTTAACCCCTAAGGAAGCACTTTATGAGGCTTCTCGTAATTTGATTGATTTATTTCTTCCTTTTCTACACGCGGAGGAAGAGGGCGCTAGTTTCGAAGAAAATAAAAACAGGTTTACTCCACCCCTTTTTACTTTTCAAAAAAGATTAACTAATCTAAAGAAAAACAAAAAAGGAATTCCATTGAATTGTATTTTTATTGATCAATTAGAATTGACTTCTAGAACGTATAATTGTCTAAAAAGGGCCAATATACATACACTATTGGACCTTTTGAGTAAGACTGAAGAAGATCTTCTGAGAATTGACAGTTTTCGTATGGAAGATAGAAAACATATATGGGACACTCTAGAGAAGCATCTCCCAATTGATTTACTTAAGAATAAACTCTCGTTTTAAATCCATTGCAATTTTTTTTCTTCTTCTTTTTCGAGTTAGAATAAAAAGAAAACAATTTAGCATCTTTGGTACAATCTATATTTTCGCGAAATGGATCATAATAAAATGGATTTTAGGTATCTAGGGAAGATTCACTTGGAAGTAACTATTTCCTAGATACCTATGGTACTTCACGGTTGAATGAATCAAAAAATATCTAAAAAAGACCTAAAGTTAATGATTTATCAATGGGTAATGTTGCTCCAATACCTAACCAAAGAGCTACTACAGTACCGATTAAAAAAACGGTCGTAGCTACTGGGCGGCGAAATGGATTTTGGAATTTATTGACATTCTCTAGAAAAGGTACTGTCAATAAGCCTGTTGGCACAGAAACCATTAAAAGAACGCCCAATAACTTATTGGGTACCGTACGGAGTATTTGAAACACGGGAAAGAAGTACCACTCGGGTAATATTTCCAGAGGAGTTGCAAACGGATCTGCCGGTTCACCAATCATTGATGGCTCGAGAACCGCTAAACCTACATTACATGCAATAGTACCTAGAATTACTACTGGAAAAATATATAAAAGATCGTTGGGCCATGCGGGTTCCCCGTAATAATTATGTCCCATCCCTTTAGCTAATTTAGCTCTTAATACAGGATCATTTAAGTCTGGTTTCTTTGTTATTGGGATAGGTGAACTCTTTAGGATCCATCCCCCAAAGGAACCGGACATGAGAATTTATCATCATCCGGCTCGAGCAAGAGTGAAAGAAATAAGACCGCGGAAGATCCTTAATAGAATTAAGGTTTATAATGACTCAATGACTCTAGGCAAGAAAAGCTTTATCAGATTCTCTTTTCCGAAGTTGCACCTACAACTACTCATTGAAAATAATCCTATTCTTATGGGTAAATGCTCAATATCCAAGTGGGCTTACAAATTTGATCATGATCAATTGCTTTGTGGATTGTCTCATGTCTCTTGATTAGTTGGTATTTATCCCCTCAATATCGCAAGTTTCTTACCTCCAAACAAAATATTTACTTGTTACTAATAAAAAATCAAAAAGTTTAGCCTACATTCTTCCTTAGATCCCTTCTTTTACTCCGATAGTATTGCGGATCACAATCGATGCAAAGAAAATGAATGCATTTCCATACTATAATAAAAAGGTAAGTGTAATAAATAGAGAACTGGATCATGTCACATGACTTATTCCATTTCTACTCTATGGGATCTTACGGAGCCTGTTCATGGATGACATGGTTGCGGTATGATCATAGAAGATATTCTCCTCAAGTGAACCAGCCTATCCTTCCTAGGTAGGGGACTTACATGTTGATTGGATGCGGAGACACCTTTGGTTGTGAATTCTAATGTGGCAGATCCAATTCTTTATCTGCATGGCCAAATCAATAATTCAAGTCACACACTCCCATAATCCGCCTTTTTTCTTTCGTAAAATTAACTTCAACTATTTGTATTGTATAAAAATACTTTGGAGTTGAAGAGAAGTATCCAAATGACATGTGTTATTTTACAATAACCCATGCTTGTAGCAATGAAATACCAAAACCTACCCGATATGATATATGATAATTATAATTCTCTATGATATGCCTTCCCTATAAAGGACCCGAAATACCTTGCTTACGTATCATTGGAAAGTGCATTAACATAAATACGGCAGTAAGCAGAGGCAGTACAAAGGTATGTAAACTATAAAAACGAGTCAAAGTGGATTGGCCCACACTAGCACTTCCGCGTAATAACTCCACTAAAGGCGATCCTATTACCGGAATGGCGTCAGGTACACCTGTCACAATTTTGACTGCCCAATAGCCAATTTGATCCCAAGGCAAAGAATAACCAGTTACACCAAATGATGCAGTCAAAACAGCCAAAACCACACCTGTGACCCAAGTTAATTCGCGGGGTTTTTTAAATCCCCCTGTGAGATACACACGAAATACATGCAGGATCATCATTAAAACCATCATACTTGCTGACCATCGATGAACTGATCGGATTAACCAACCAAAGTTGGCCTCGGTCATTATGTATTGAACCGAGGAAAAAGCCTCTGTAACGGTTGGTCGGTAGTAAAAAGTCATAGCAAAACCGGTAGCGACTTGTACTAGAAAACAAGTAAGTGTAATTCCCCCTAAACAATAAAATATGTTGACATGGGGAGGAACATATTTACTAGTTATATCATCTGCAATTGCCTGAATCTCAAGACGTTCCTCAAACCACAATCATATACTTTATTGAGATAGGTAACTAACCCGAGTCCCCCTCTAAGAGCCGTATATGAAAATTTCATCTCGTACGGCTCAAGCAGAAACACAAAAATTTTCAACGAATATTAGAAAAAAGGTTCAAAACTTCATCAGCCACTGAATTGGGTCGATTTGCCTTGAAGATATCAAATAAGAAAAATCCGGAATATCTTCTTTGTGATGATAATGCCAAAAAATCTCAAGTTGGCGCGTCTTTCTTTCTTCCTTTCCCTTATGTTGGTCATTAGAGGCTTCTTGACTTTTCTCTTCCCTATAAAGGATTTGTTTTTTTATGCGTAATATAGAAATTATCTTGTTGAGATCCTATGAATCAGTTCAATTAAAACCTTAGATTCATACTAGAGCCACGATGATTTAGTCTCAAGCTAAACAAAAGGCAAGGGTTCTTCGAATAAGAACCGCTTGATAATCATTTATTGAATCAGTGTAATGACTCGACAAAATCGAGAGAAAAAAAGTTGTCTTTTGGGCAAACAAAATTGGAAGGAAGAAAATTTCTTTTTTATTTTTATTTAAGAACTACTTGAATTTTTCAGTCTGGTTGCGAGGTCTTAATAGTGAGTATGAATCATAGTTCCATTTTTTTTTGATCCACTCTATCTATTTCGTGTTCCAGATACTAGAATAAATAATATCTGACGAATTAGAATCATCTTGATAGAGATAACAGGCCCTTTCTATGTATTATCAATAGGATCAATTCTAACAAGTCACACACTCATATTCCAGAGATACCGAAACAAAAAAATTCCGCGGTCGAACTACCATAATATCTAGAAATGTAGATCTTAAACTAGAAAGGCTTTTTTGGATGGAAAAACTCTGACTTCCTAGTTTTAGTTAGTAGAAACCTAATTGGTTAAAATTCCGTCCAGTAAAACGGAAGAATTATAAATTTCTAAAATGATAGATAGGAATATAGCGAATAAAGCCATTGCGATCCCCATAAAAGGAGTAGTCCCCCAACCCGGGGCGACTTTCCCATATTCCGAATTCAAGGGTTTCAGTAAACTACCTGCACCAGTTCGTTTTGGCCTAGGTTTAGAACTATCTTCAACGGTTTGTGTAGCCATAAATTCTATTTAATCATTGGTGTTGACTTTGTATACTATTCCGTTGTAGTTGTAAATACACGATCTTTTCGTAGATCCATTGTAATCTTGAAATTCTATAAAAATGGAAACAGCAACTTTAGTCGCCATCTCCATATCTGGTTTACTTGTAAGCTTTACTGGGTATGCCTTATATACCGCGTTTGGGCAACCCTCTCAACAATTAAGAGATCCATTCGAAGAACACGGAGACTAATTTAAGTAAGAAGTCTCCCAGATAGGGGGACTTCTTACTTAAATGAAATTATTTTATTCTTTTAGTTGGAGTTGGTGGAACCTTAGGTGGTTCTCGGAAGAAGATAGCGAAAAAAATTATCCCTAAAGTCGAAACTAAAAGGAACGTATAAACCAATGCTTCCATAGATTCGATCCTGGTTTATTTACAATTATAACTTCCACACCTATTCATTTGTCATTTGGGATAATTTCCCATATAAAGAAAGAAAAAGAGTCAAAGAAAGGATGGGAGATGTTTCCCATGTCAAATCAAAAAAGAGAGGTGAAAGATACTATAACAATGTGTATCAAACTGCCTGTTTCCTTGTAGTTGGATCTCCCACTTTTTGGAATGTTCCAAATTCCACTTGAGCATCCAAATCTGGATCAATACCAGCAAAAACATCTCGGAACAATGTTCTAGCGCCATGCCAAATGTGTCCGAAAAAGAAGAGCAAAGCAAAGGTAGCATGACCAAAAGTGAACCAACCCCTTGGACTGCTGCGAAAAACACCATCAGATTTCAAAGTAGCCCGGTCTAATTCAAAAATTTCCCCTAATTGAGAACGCCTCGCATATTTTTTTACAGTAGCAGGATCAGAATAACTTACTCCATTAAGTTCGCCACCATAGAACTCCACCGTTACACCTACTTGTTCAACACTATATTTGGATTCTGCTCTTCTAAAAGGAACGTCTGCTCTAACAATTCCCTCCTCATCTACCAAAACAACCGGAAATGTTTCAAAAAAAGTAGGCATACGGCGTACAAAAAGCTCACGTCCTTCTTTATCTCTAAAGACGGGATGTCCTAACCATCCAACAGCTATTCCATCCCCATTGTCCATTGAGCCTGCTCTGAATAATCCCCCTTTTGCCGGATTATTACCAATATAATCATAAAAGGCTAATTTTTCGGGAATTTTAGACCAAGCTTCTGATAAACTAAGATTTTCGGCTAAACCATTGCTAACTCTTCGATATATTTCTTGCTGAAAGTATCCCTGATCCCACTGATAACGAGTAGGCCCAAATAATTCGATTGGGGTCGTTGCTGACCCATACCACATAGTTCCAGCAACTACGAAAGCTGCAAAAAAAACAGCAGCGATACTACTGGAAAGTACAGTTTCAATATTGCCCATACGTAATCCTTTATATAGACGTTGAGGCGGACGGACACTAAGATGGAATAAGCCCGCTAATATACCCAATGTACCCGCAGCAATATGATGAGAAGCTATTCCCCCCGGAACAAAAGGATCAAAACCTTCTGCACCCCACGCTGGATTTACAGCTTGTACTTTTCCAGTTAGTCCATAAGGATCGGATACCCATATCCCAGGACCATACAAACCCGTTACATGAAATGCCCCAAAGCCAAAGCAAGCCACCCCTGCAAGAAATAAATGAATTCCAAAGATCTTGGGCAAATCCAAAGAGGGTTTTCCCGTCCGCTCATCAGAGAATATTTCTAGGTCCCAATATACCCAATGCCAGATCGCTGCCAAGAAACACAAGCCAGAAAACACAATATGCGTACCTGCCACACCTTCATAACTCCAAATACCCGGATTTGTTACAGTTCCTCCTGAAATACTCCAACCACCCCACGAATCCGTTATTCCTAAACGAGTCATGAAGGGAATTACGAACATACCTTGTCTCCACATTGGATCCAGAACAGGATCAGAGGGATCAAAAACTGCTAATTCGTATAAAGCCATTGAGCCAGCCCAACCAGAAACTAGAGCTGTGTGCATTATATGCACCGCAAGCAATCGACCCGGATCATTCAATACGACAGTATGAACACGATACCAAGGCAAACCCATGGAAATACCCCTTTAGCAAAGAAAAATAGACACGATGTCGCTTTATTTTATCGCATTGAAAAAGACTATCCATATCCTATGTACCTAACCCTTCTAGGGGATTCTGTGTCAGAAAGCGCGAATATTTATTTCATTCCATTAAAAATAAGAAGCCAATTCTGTTCATAAGAAGAAAGAGAAGCAGATCTATTCTATACTCGATAAGTGCCAATATGCAATGGGTAACTTGGCCAATTTGGAAAAAACGAAGAATAGATCGCTACCCCTCTTTGTTTAGCATTCAAATCACCCATTCCCTTTTCTTTATTCAATCTGTCTTACATTCCTTATATGTATAACCTTTCAATCTACGTATTAATAGAATCTATAATATTCATATAGAATAAGAATAAAAATTAAGACAATAAACTGCGGATTCTTTCTTTCTGTTCCATTCTTACGTTTCCATATTAAAGTGTGGTTTTCTTACTTAAATTTAATAATATTAATCTAATATGCCCATTGGTGTTCCAAAAGTACCTTACCGGATTCCTGGAGATGAAGAAGCGACTTGGGTTGACTTATACAATGTTATGTATCGAGAAAGGACACTTTTTTTAGGTCAAGAGATTCGTTGCGAGATCACGAATCATATTACAGGTCTCATGGTATATCTGAGTATAGAAGATGGAATTAGTGATATTTTTTTGTTTATAAACTCCCCAGGCGGGTGGCTAATCTCAGGAATGGCTATTTTTGATACGATGCAAACGGTGACACCAGATATATATACAATATGCCTCGGAATAGCCGCCTCCATGGCGTCCTTCATTCTGCTTGGAGGAGAACCCACCAAGCGTATAGCATTCCCTCACGCGAGGATTATGCTTCACCAACCTGCTAGTGCTTATTATCGGGCAAGGACACCAGAATTTTTACTAGAAGTAGAAGAGTTACACAAAGTTCGCGAAATGATCACAAGGGTTTATGCAGTAAGAACAGGCAAGCCTTTTTGGGTTGTATCCGAAGACATGGAAAGGGATGTTTTTATGTCAGCAGACGAAGCCAAAGCTTATGGACTTGTCGATATTGTAGGGGATGAAATGATTGACAAGCACTGCGATACTGATCCAGTGTGGTTTCCAGAAATGTTTAAGGATTGGTAGTGTCCGGATTTCTTGTAAAGTTATTTCACAGCTAAATTCGTGTTTTCCTCGATTTAATAGAAAATAGAAAGACTTCATGATGAGCAATCATCAGGTTAAGATGGATCTAAACCAATCCATTTTTTTCTATATACATACAACATGCCGACGGTTAAACAACTTATTAGAAACGCAAGACAGCCAATACGAAATGCTCGAAAAACGGCCGCGCTTAAAGGATGCCCTCAGCGTCGAGGAACATGTGCTAGGGTGTATGTGCGACTCGTTCAGATCATGACTTCAAACAAATATAAAAAAAATTGAAGTATCCATGATTAGTACCAATGAATAGGATATAGCTTCTCTATCCTAGATTTCTATGGTATATGGAATTTATGGTTTCCTTTGGTGCAAATCCAATTATCTAAATTGGAAATAAGAAGCAATTCTCCCATTGGTAGCAAATGGTTATCCATTAAGCGGAGGAAATAGTAATAAAAAGAAAAAGGCTTATGCTCCTTTATCTTAAAAGAACGGACTAACAGGGTCAGCTACTTAGCCAACTTTCATAATTAAATACCGTCACTGTATGGATAACTCTTATTGTGAAAAGAGCTATTTACTCTATAATGGATAGGTAGAGCCAAAGAATGTGGACTATACAAGTTCGCAATACCTTTTGATGAAAGAAAGGGCTCCGGTGTATAGAGAGGGCCTCACCGTTTAAAAGGGAACCATAGAAACGATGGAACCCACTATTTTTTTTAGTATTATTAGAATGAATTTGTTATTTCGTATAGAAATAACTGAACGGAGTGGAATAAAAAATCGTGGTTGGGAAGGTTACTATAGCAAAAGCCATTGGAATTAATATTTTATATATCGGAATAATTAGTTTTGTTATTAATGAGAAAAAGGGTGGCTAAAAGAAGAGAAATCATTAGTTATTCATTAAGGTTAATTTGATTCAATGACCAGAGTTCCGCGAGGATATATAGCCCGGAGACGACGAACAAAAATGCGTTCATTTGCCTCAAACTTTAGAGGGGCTCATTTAAGACTTAATCGAATGATTACCCAACAGGTAAAAAGAGCTTTTGTTTCCTCTCATCGAGATAGAGGTAGGCAAAAGAGGGATTTTCGTCGTTTGTGGATCACTCGGATAAACGCAGCAACGCGGGTATATAAAGTATTCGATAGTTATAGTAAATTAATACACAACCTGTACAAGAAGAAATTGATTCTTAATCGTAAAATGCTTGCACAAGTAGCTGTATCAAATCCAAATAATCTTTACACGATTTCCAATAAAATAAAGATCATCAATTAAAGGTATAAATAAAGTAATATACTGGAATAATAAAAGATGAATTCCCGGAGAGGGAACTCCGGGAAGATACAATAAATTAAGATTAAGTGGTAGGAATCAACGAGCTGGATTACTTTCTTTATAATATATATAGGTCTGGCCCTTTCGAATTCGAATAAAACATCAACAATCGGAACTTAAGTTCCGGTTGTTGTTTCTTAAATTTTGGTTGTTGTTTCTTAAGTTTCGATTGGAATTGTACTTTTGCGTTAATTGAGGAATATGTCTATTTTTTCTGGGTCTAGAACCTGTAATTATTGAAATTGACTGGGCTTGAAATTGCTTTTCGTTCTCATAGTTACGAAACGGTAAGAAAGATAAAATACGAGCCTGTTTTATAGCAAGAGTAATTAATCGTTGTTGTTTCAAGGTTAATCTATTTATTCGTCTCGATAATATTTTTCCTTGTTCACTAATAAATCTATTAATTAAACTCATGTTTCTATAATCAATTCGATCTCCCGGGCCAATCCGGGGACGCCTACGAAAAGGTTGTTTAGATTTACGAAAAGGTTGCTTGAATTTACGAAAAGTTTGCTTGGATTTACGAAAGGGTTGCTTGGATTTATTAAAAGTTTGCTTGGATTTACTAAAGGGTTGCTTAGATTTAAGAAAAGGTTGTTTAGATGTATACATGATTTATTCCTTATTTAAAATTTGAAAATTTGAAAATTCACTTCTTTATTTTATTAATTTAGGATCCAGAAGAAGTAGTTTTTCTTTGATCCATATCTTATTTGATTCATATTATAGTATATGAATACCCTCTATACATATGAAATAATATCTACCGGAAATCAGATGAGTTGATTTGTATTTTGTATTCTATACTATGTTTTCTTTATATATTAAATATGAAGTTCTTACTCTTTCTGTTGTTTGGAAAGATCAAACACACGATGTTCCTATTTCTTTATTTCGTGATGAGTCGTATGCTTGCGACAATAACGACAAAATTTTTTGAATTCTAATTGTCCGGGTGTATTGTGGCGATTCTTTTGAGTACTATATCTAGAAATCCCCGTCGATTCCTCATTGGCACCTTTTCGAACACAACTGATGCATTCCAAAATAACTCTGATTCTAACATCTTTTCCCTTGGCCATGAACCTCCTTTTCTTTTTGGATTGACTTAACTTAATTCTTCTACTTATTCTTTTATTCTTCTATTTTGAATCCGAAGAAGAAGAATAAAATTCATTAGAATAATTTTTTTTTATTCTTTAATTAAGTAATAAAAAATAGAGAAATAATTAAAGAATACAATCCTTGTCGAATTAGCAAAGATTTTGGTTCGAAATCCTTTCATTTAATTAGCCAGCCCCGCCTTTTCTATGCTCTGATTTCTGAGGCCTTATTTAGCTTGGGTACCCCTTTAAATTGAATTTCTATTTTCAAAAATGGGGTTTACCAAATTTTTAATGACTCTGAGGTTCAACCCAATCCATCTTTTCTTTCTTTTTCCTTCCGATACTAAAAAAAGATTGAAAAGGATCAAATTTTGTCATATCACGAAGAAATCTATCCCTCCCATAGCAATAACTAGAATTAAAAAAAAGGGAATGACAAAGCATCTGGGAATAAACGATTAATTTCTATCAATAAACCTGCTAAAGCACCAAACCATAGAGTACTTAGCACGGGTGCTACAGAGAGATATGTTTTTATATCCCGCATTGAAAATCCTCCTTCCTTGTTGGAATACATATATGATCATAAACTCTTGCCCAAGATTGTTATGCTATATATAAAATGAACCATATCGACGAAATTTTCCTATCCCTAAAAAAGAAAAAGATGACCCCTTCTTCCTATATATTACCAAGGAAAAGTAATCCTTCTTTTATAGGCGAAATTATATTGGATTTTATATGTATATAATTCCTTAATTATATGAGACCAAAAAGAAGAAATGACACGAGGGTTCTATATATAGATAGAGAAAGAAAGAAGAAGAAAATTATGATGTGGAAAAGAAGACAGGAATTGTGTACAATGGCATTGTACAACAATTTAATTTGGAAAAGGGATGTAGCGCAGCTTGGTAGCGCGTTTGTTTTGGGTACAAAATGTCACAGGTTCAAATCCTGTCATCCTACCTATTACTTCTTTCTTCTTTATAGGCAGTAGCGACGAGATCAATTAAAGTAAAGTGGGTATAACTTGAATTTGTGGAGACTATACGTACGTGAGATACATTAGGAATAGAAAAAGATTTTCTTTTTGAATGAATGAAAGCGCTCTTAGTTCAGTTCGGTAGAACGCGGGTCTCCAAAACCCGATGTCGTAGGTTCAAATCCTACAGAGCGTGATTCCATCTATTTTATGTCGAAGCAGAGTAAAATAACTTAACAAAATTGAATTGTAACTCCAATTTCAATTTGACCTCCTCTCTGGTCTGGAGGAGGTCAATCAAAAAAAAAAAATGACTCAATCAAAGATCCAACTGATCCCCACGCCTGTATTGCAAATACGCAGTCACGAATAATCCCGCTAAAGTAATAGGAATTAGGCCTAAGACGATTCCAAATAGAAAAACTTCAATCATTTCGATTTGTTCGAGGGGATAAAAAAAGAGGTACGATCTATCCCTAAATAGTACTCTAAATTATCCACGAATCTCAATGACCAAGAAAAGAATTCCTAATTAGTCTGGAAAAGAGTCGTAGAATGCCAGGAATCCCAAAGAAAGATTTTTCTTTTCTGAATTATAATTATTCAGTCAATTCAAATAAGGCGTATCTTGTTCAAGCCAATAAATAGAGCTGGGGTTATAGTTAAAGCAGCCAGTAGAAAACCAAAATAACTAGTTAAAGTAAGCATGAAAGAGTTAAATTCCATTTATTTTTTTTTACTACACTACATATGTTGGTAAAGCATTTACCTAAGTTATGGAAAATTCATAATTCATCAGTTATTTTAGATAATACTAAAAAACAAGATAGAGTAAGATACAGAAGTGTAAAAGAAAGTGGATTCATCAGATGATACATGAGTCCCTAATTCCGAATCAAGAGATTTGTTGTGGAATTTGTCAATTGAGTAAAGTAATAATATTAAGAACTAGATCATCTAACCCCATTGAATGAAAAAAAGAAATTCAATTTTCAGGGAAATTTTTGAATAAGAGATAAATAAACAATTGAATTTGAAAAAAAAAACTTCTTTCTATTTTGGATAATTTCTTTTTCAATAGGACCCTCTTTTTGGAGTGAACGATCGAATATTCCCCTATTCCTTCTTATTTTAACTGATTGTATTCCATATGGAATAAGAGGAGAACAAAAGCATTCCACGACCTGCCAAGGGGCTGTTAAAAAAAAAAAAAAAAGAAAGCTCTTCCTTGAATTTACTTTATTTTTATTCCTTTTTCGAACTCCAACCAAAGTAGATTCGAAGACGAGTCACTTCAATTATCCTTTTAAGTTCTATTCTATCTTCTGTCTTTCCCTATTTCATCTCGTAAAGTTCCGCGCTCGCAGTTTGGTCAAGAAAGTTAGACCTAATCCAACAAACAATACAAGGATGAATTACGAATTATGAAAGGATAGATTTCACATATACTTGTCCTTGTATTGTGTCAGTATGAGAATATCCTTCCTAAATTATTTATCCAAACCTATTGATCATTAACTTAGATTTTCCCAAGATTTTGGCTGCTATTCCGAATTACTCTATTATTCCGAAGCCAATGAAAAGTAAGTAGAACCTACAAAAATGGGGTTTTCTATTGATGCCTTGAATAACATATAGCTTACCTATAGACAAAAAAAAAATAAAAAAGTAATTATGTTTCGGAACCAGGCAAAACCAGATTGCTGTGCCATAGGAAGGATAGCTATACTAATTCGGTATACTCAAAATACACCTTTGGTACAAAATTGACAATCTCACAAGGATGAAATATCAGTAATTTTCTATTTACTGGTCGATCCCATCTTTTACGGAATCAATTCCTTTTTTGAATGTACAAAAATTTTGGGAGTTCAGCATGTCTGGAAGCACGGGAGAACGTTCTTTTGCTGATATTATTACCAGTATTCGATACTGGGTTATTCATAGCATTACTATACCTTCCCTATTCATTGCGGGTTGGTTATTTGTCAGTACGGGTTTAGCTTATGACGTGTTTGGAAGTCCTAGGCCAAACGAGTATTTCACGGAAAGCCGACAAGGAATTCCGTTAATAACCGACCGTTTTGATTCTTTAGAACAACTCGATGAATTTAGTAGATCCTTTTAGGAGGCCCTCAATGACCATAGATCGAACCTATCCTATTTTTACAGTGCGATGGCTGGCTATTCACGGACTAGCTGTACCTACTGTTTTTTTCTTGGGATCAATATCAGCAATGCAGTTCATCCAACGATAAAACAAATTCCAACTATAGAACTATGACACAATCAAACCCGAATGAACAAAATGTTGAATTGAATCGTACCAGTCTATACTGGGGTTTATTACTCATTTTTGTACTTGCTGTTTTATTTTCCAATTACTTCTTCAATTGAGAGAAAGAAAGAGACTAATAAGAATTCTCTTATCCCATTTGGAAGGATACCATCCTTATAACTACCCATGACTGTTTTTGTCTCTAGCATGACCAATTGATAAAATGTGGAGGAAAGTAGGGGAAATGGCCGATACTACTGGAAGAATTCCTCTTTGGCTGATAGGTACTGTAGCTGGTATTGCTGTGATTGGTTTAGTAGGTGTTTTCTTTTATGGTTCATATTCTGGATTGGGTTCATCTCTATAGTAATCGGAGGGACCAGATTGTAAACATGAAAAAGTAGGAGCTTAGCGGGTCCTTACCCCCCTTTATCTGATTAGAGCGGAAAGGACCCGCGGAATTTTTATTTTACTCTTATAACGCGAATTGAATCTATTCGATTCACTCTTATGAAGCAACAAGAAAAAGAGATCACTCGAGGATCCAATATCTTATTCCACGAAGGAAGTATCCTGAAAATCCTTGATTTAGTTTCGAGTAATAAACTAATAAAACCTTAATCAAAACTATTCAACTAGCCTAAAAATAAAAAAACCTTCAATGGAAGAGTTTACTTTTTTTTTGCAAAATTTCTGTAAATTTGAAGTTGAACTTAATTAAACAAGCCAAGCAATTTGCTCACAATCACAAGAAATTTTTCCCCCGCCATATTTTCTTCCCCTCTGTTTGTCCACTACCTCGGCTAAACCTAAGCAAAAGAAAAAGAGGTCCAAGAGACAGACCCGAATAAAGAAGAAATAGTAATCTTTGACGAATTAGGAAGAAAAAGGATTCTTATTTTGATACAAGAAGAATCGGCACAAGAAAAAGGCTTTTTCTTGTGCCGAATAGACGATTAAGAAGACCTGCAATCCCTCCGAAAAAGAAGAAATTTTAATTTGATTGTTCTCGCCTTTGCCTTGGATTCTCTTCTTTTGCATGGGATATAAATAAGGAATTCCAGACATCTCATAAACAAAAAGCAGTCTAAACAAAAAAAGGATTTCCAAAATAGATCATAGATAATTCTAGCAATTGCCAATAAATCGAGGCTTTTTACCAACTTGATGGTAAGAAATCCCGGGACCTAGAAATTCATTTCGTACAATTGAACCTTTTCAAACTGTTTCTTTTTGAGAACCAAAAAAACTTGTGCCAAAATAACGGATGCGAAGAAGAACAAAAGGCCTTGGACACGTAATGGATCCTGAAGCACGATTTCTGCGTCCCCCTGACCAAAACCTCCCACATTAGGATTGCTTGTTAATGGTTGATCAAGCTTGATGGATTCCCCCTCTGAAACAAGAAGTTCTGGTCCGGGAGGTATAATATCAATCACTTGGCGTCCATCTGATGCATCAACTATGGATATTTCATACCCCCCCTTTTCTTTACGTAGTATTTTTCTTACTATACCTGTTGACGTAGCATTATAGACTGTATTGTTACTCTTGCTACCATCAGGATAGATCTGTCCTCTTCCTCGGTTTCCCCCTACATATATGGGATATTTTAAGAAATGAGCATCTTTCTTCGTAGCAGGATCAGGGGAAAGAATGGGAAAGACAATTTCACTATATTTCTTACCGGGAACAGGGCCTATCACAAGAATGTTTTTTTTATCGGGACGATAACTCTGAAAAGCAAGATTTCCTATCTTTTCTTTTAACTCAGGGGAAATACGATCGGGCGGCGCTAATTCGAATCCCTCGGGCAAAATAAGAACAGCACCTACATTCAACCCTCCCTTTTTTCCATTAGCAAGAACTTGTTTCAATTGCATATCATAAGGAATTCGAAGAACTGCTTCAAATACAGTATCGGGAAGCACAGCTTGGGGAACTTCAATATCGACGGGCTTGCTAGCTAAATGGCAATTGGCACATACAATTCGTCCAGTTGCTTCTCGTGGGTTTTCATAACCCTGCTGCGCAAAAATGGGATATGCATTTGAAATAGATGTCCGAGTTATTACGTATATCATGATCGATACAGAAATCGATCGAGTTATCTGTTCCTTTACCCAAGAAAAAGTATTTCTATTTTCCATGTCCAATCGCAGATCCCAGAATTTCTACAATAAATTAGATAGGTAGCTAAGCTAATCTAGTTCCCTATACACGAATCTGTTGTCATTCTACTGCAACAGTTGTACTGCAATGATGAATACCTTAAAGTAGGTATAAATAGAAAGAATTTTGCTAAAATGGAAAAGGGCTTTCTTTCTAAAAAAAGATGCTTGCTAATTTGATTAATATTAATATCGGGAGATCAAATGAATTTATGCTTCACTAATTGAATGATAAATGACTACAAGCGAAGGAGATAGACGATTTAAACAAAAAAAGACCCAAAATTTCAAACATGTATCTAGAATTACTGGAAAACTACAAACAAAAATAGTGAAAATAAGCTCGTTAGGAGCCCATCCAAAATCGTTGTAGACCCAACGAATTACTAGTTCCCAACCACGGGTGGAGTGAAATCCAACAAAAAAATCAGTAACTAAAAGAATAAAAAAAGCTTTTATTGAGTCATTTAAATTATAGAAGAATTCCTGAACCCAAGAATTCAAAATGACAAGTTCCTCTTTACCCAGAAAAAAAGAACCACTTAGAATAGCCAAACAGATTATATTTGTCGAGAAATGCAAAATGGTATGGAGATGATCCTCATTATTTATTTTGACCCATTGTATTATTTCCTTGTGTATTCCTGTAGGAGGTTTTTGTACATGTGTCTTTAGTTTCCCTTTTATCATCTCGTCCAAGAGAGAAAGTTCTTCTAATTCTATGAATCTTTCTAGAATCCTTTTCTCTTGAATATCAGTTAAGAGAGTTTCGGATTGCCTGGTATTCCACCAATTCTTAATCCAAAGTTCCAGACATTTGTTAAATGAGGAAGAGACCCCCCAAGGCAAAAGTACGATAAATACAAGATATAGTAAAGAAGGCAATGCTTTCTTTTTTTTCATTTTTGATCTGTAAATGGAGTTGTTAATGAATATGCTTCATTCGCTGACTCTATTCCATTCCCTGACTCTATATGATGATATTTCTATTTCATGATATTTCTATTTCTTTGAAGCAAAAACTCTATAGGTTTGATACCCTGTATCTATTCTTCTTTTTTGTATATTAGTTATTAGTGGAATTTCAGTGCATTGGGTTCTTTCTTAGATCTAGATGGAATGAAATAGTGAAATAGAATAAAAAAAAAGCCCTTTCGGATGAAAAAGGAAGAATAGTATGCGATATATCTAACTTGGATAAAAAAAAATTAAAAGCAAATTTCTCTTATCCTCGTTTGTTCCTTCCTTTAGATAAATACTTAAAAATCCCCTTACAATAACAAATCCAATTTAGAAGGGACTTCCTCCCTGTGTTGAGAAAACTTTTCTTCTTCCAATTCTTCTTTTCTTCATTCAACTCAGTTCAAAAAAGATACCTCAAAATACTTCAATTGGTACGCGCAAGAAATAGGCCAATTCGGCAGCTTTTTGTTCAATTTCTCGTGGAGTAAAAAATTTATCATCAGTACGAGTCAAGGGAATGATCCCCTGGCCCCGGATTTCCATATAAAGAATACGACGAGGATAAAGACCCTCTTTAACCTGAATTCTAATTGATTGGATATCCCGCATAAGGAATCGAAGGAAGACGCGACGTTTTATTCCAGGGAATCCCCAACGAAAAATGCACACTATTCCCTCTTTTCTATCGAATCGGTCATAACCACTACCTACATTCCACAAAATAGTACACCACAAGTAGGAGCTAATGAATAGGCCTGCGATTCCGTAGAAAGACATCACGACCCCCTGCGGAAAAAAAAGAATTTCTTGAGATGGAAGTATAGATATAATATTCTTACCAAGATAACTGGAAATCCCAACCGATAAGAATCCTAGTGAACCTAGAAAAAGAATACAGGCCCAGAAAAAATTACCCCTTTTTCGAGAACCTTTTAGAAGTTCTACCCATATGTGTTCTGATCGCCAATTCATATTAGATATACTAAATCCAGCAGCGGTCGATTGAAATTGAGAGAATAAGCTAAATAATTTTGACTTTACTTTTTTTGATTCTGAAATCGCCTTCAGCAACTAGTACTCCTGTGAAATAATAGGTTAGATACATTGACTTTCTATTCAAAAAATATTCGTTGATTCAATTAAAATAAATAAAATAAAACTCGCTATACCTGGCTCTGCATATTCATGCATTTATGCTCGTAGCCTATATCCGCATCCATAACCGTTTTTCATTTGTGTGTAGAAAGTGTGTGTAGAAAAAGCCACATACCCTACCATATTATATTACTTACACTAAAAAATACTAGACAATCTTATTTTTTTGCACATAAAGAAATAAAGAAGTCATTGCAATTGCCGGAAATACTAAGCCTACTAAAGGCACGAAAATAGAAGGTAAGTTTAAATCCGTCATGGAATAGGTGTCTCAATTCAAATTTACTATTTCTATCTAGTCGAAAAATATCTTAAGATTCTTATGATATAATTAAGTATATCTATTATAAGGAATATTGACTATTGTATTGTATTTTTTATTTTTAGTTTGAAAAATATTCTGTAAAAAAAATGAAAGGATAATAAGAAAATTCCAAAAAAGGAGAACTAATTAAAAAGATTTTATTTTGATTTTCCCATCCTCATGGCCTTTCTATCTTTCTAATCTAATTTGAAATTGGATTCAAAAGAAAGCGGTTAGAATTTACTTCCTGCATACATACTTCTCTAGAAGCGCATACAATAATGCGTGGTAAAGGCGGAAAAATAGTATATTCAATCAAAATCAAAGGGCAAATTATCTTACCTACTATAGATCCCCTACTACCCTCTTAGACTTTAAAAGGCGATATACCACCCAAAGAAAGGGTATGAAAATGCCGGGTGGAGTTAGCTTTTCGACGAAGACCTGTCCCGTGCAGCGAAGCCCTGTTAGTAAGACCCCCCGCAATAATGGATTATAGAAGAATATTATTCCAAATACTCCTCTGGACGCATATAGTAGCATTGCGATTCCGAATCTTTTTTATTTATGAATATGAACAGAAAAAATTCATTGTATCGTTGGGTCGGAGCGGAGGTTTGGTCCAGAAAAATTAGAAACAAAACGTCTACTCTACCGCATTGAAGTCTATAGCGCTGTATTTCCACGAAAGTATAATTCTTACCATCAGGATACGATCCTTTCTTTTGAACTAAACGTCTCTACGATGGGTCCAGGTTCTATGTCCAATCCCAAATCAAGGATTTCTCGCTCTTGATCGGAGTCATAAACTAAAAAAAAACTACCTTTTTATCCTTTTTCTCAAGGTTATAGAAAACTTCCTTATCTAGTTCTAGCATTTTGAAAAAAAAAAAATGCTTCTTTTTTTACACACAGTTCGAGTCACTTGTTGACTCACGATTACGCCTGTTAAAAGTTTCAAACGTCCTCTTTTTTGAAATTGAAAGAGTCCTATAAAAAGGTCTAACTTCCAAACTATGTCTTTTTTCATTCATTCTCCTTTAGTTTTTTTCTCTATCTAGAAGTGGAATAGAATAACCCGGTTGAAGGGTAATGATCATACGTCTGTAATGCATTGTATGGCCCAGAATAGGTCCTATTCTTCTACCTTTTCCAGGTAGTCGATGGCTATTCACAGCTACCACCTTAACACCAAAGAAGAGTTCGACCCAATGCTTTATTTCTGTCTTAGTGAATCCCGATTCGACATTAAAAGTATATTGATTCTTTCCCAATAAACGAAGACTTTTTTCTGTAAATACTGCGTATTTGATTCCATTATCATTATCATATGATAATACTATATTTTATTATTTTATTATTTTATTTGTATTTCTTTATTGTATTATACCTTAATATATATATTCTAGATATATAGAATAGACGAATCTCAATTTGTCAAGTCTCATGATCATATCATGATCTATTTTTATTCGGCTCAATCTTTTTTTTCTAAAAAAGATTGAGCCGAGTTTAATTGCAATCAATTAGAAGAATAAAGAAGAATTACTGCATTTCATAACTGATTTTTTTCTCTTTTTATTTCGTTTCTTTTTTATTTATACCTTCTTTATCTTTAGTTTTATCTAGTTAATCAATAGTATCTACCGGCTCGAACTCGAATTTGATCGCCTTCCATACTTCACAAGCTGCGGCTAGTTCAGGACTCCATTTGCAAGCTGCTCGGATAATTTCATTACCTTCGCGAGCAAGATCGCGCCCTTCGTTACGAGCTTGTACACAGGCTTCTAAAGCCACTCGATTAGCTGCTGCACCAGGTGCATTTCCCCAAGGATGTCCTAAAGTTCCTCCACCAAATTGTAATACAGAATCGTCCCCAAAGATTTCGGTCAGAGCTGGCATATGCCAAACATGAATACCACCTGAAGCTACCGGTATAACACCTGGCATGGATACCCAGTCCTGAGTGAAAAAGATACCGCGAGCACGATCTTTTTCAATAAAATCATCGCGCAATAAATCAACAAAACCTAAAGTCATTTCGCGTTCCCCTTCTAACTTACCTACTACTGTACCGGAGTGGATATGATCTCCCCCAGACATACGCAATGCTTTAGCTAATACACGGAAATGCATACCATGATTTTTCTGTCTATCAATAACTGCATGCATTGCACGGTGAATGTGAAGAAGTAGGCCATTGTCGCGGCAATAATGAGCCAAAGTAGTATTTGCGGTGAATCCCCCAGTTAAGTAGTCATGCATTACAATAGGAACCCCTAATTCTCTTGCAAATACAGCTCTCTTAATCATTTCTTCACATGTACCCGCAGTCGCATTCAAGTAATGCCCCTTGATTTCACCGGTTTCGGCCTGTGATTTATAAATAGCTTCGGCACAAAAGACAAAACGGTCTCTCCAGCGCATAAATGGTTGTGAGTTTACGTTTTCATCATCTTTGGTAAAATCAAGTCCACCACGTAGACACTCATAACACGCTCTACCATAATTTTTTGCGGATAATCCCAATTTTGGTTTAATAGTACATCCCAATAAAGGACGACCGTACTTGTTCAACTTATCTCTTTCAACTTGGATACCATGAGGCGGGCCTTGGAAAGTTTTTGAATAAGTAGGGGGAATTCGTAGATCCTCCAAACGTAGAGCACGTAGGGCTTTGAAACCAAATACGTTACCTACAATGGAAGTAAACATGTTAGTAACGGAACCCTCTTCAAATAGGTCTAATGGATAAGCTACATAACAGATCCATTGGTTGTCTTCCCCAGCAACAGGCTCGATGTGATAGCATCGTCCTTTGTAACGATCAAGACTGGTAAGTCCATCAGTCCAAACAGTTGTCCATGTACCAGTAGAAGATTCGGCAGCTACTGCAGCCCCTGCTTCTTCGGGCGGAACCCCAGGCTGAGGACTTACTCGGAATGCTGCCAAGATATCAGTATCCTTAGTTTCATACTCTGGGGTGTAGTAAGTCAATTTATAATCTTTAACACCAGCTTGAAATCCAACACCTGCTTTAGTTTCTGTTTGTGGTGACATAAGTCCCTCCCTATAACTCTTGAATTAAGAATTCTCACAATAACAGGGTCTACTCGATGTTAATTAGGCGTAAATGAAACTTTAGCAAAAATCTCGTAAAACAAAAAGGATATTCAATTAATATAATATCAACTCATTAAAGAAAATTGAGGGCATGCTTAGGTTAATGAATATGTTTCATTCATATATAATGCGTACACCCTGTGTATGTTCTATCCTATAGGAATTCCAATATAGGAATTCGATAGGAATTGAGTTGTTGTTATGGTAAGTTAACACGGTTCGTTATTAAACCATGGATTTGATTTACCAAATCCATAATTATTGTATACTCTTTGATAGATATAGCGCAACCCAAATTAATTCCTAATCCTTATTTTACAAGTTCTTAATAGTTCTCTTTTCTTATTTTGAATGCAAATACCTAACTAAATACTAATAAAATTCTTTGTTGACAGCAATCTATGCTTCACAGTAGTATATATTTTGTATATCGAAGTCCTAGATAGGAAAGTAGAGTAGGCACAGATCCTCCACAAAAGGCAAAATGTATATGAAAAAAAAGATTGATTGAACTTTCCAATGGACTCATTCCATGAGT
>NW_028259909.1:0-30030 GCF_056163025.1 Triticum urartu | reverse complement strand
ACATGTTCCCCCTCGGCCAGGCCCATCGCAAGGAAAGCGAAAACCTAGATTTGCTTTATCGGGTATCAAACGGGAACTCCGAGCAAATAAAACACCTTTCAAAAGTATTAATACAGTCACATGTATGGTAAATGCATGAATGTGATGGACTAAAAAATCTGCGGTTCCTAATGGAATAGGTAACAAAGCCACTTTGCCACCTACTGCTACTAACTCGCCGCCTCCCCACGTTAAGCTAGTACTTGTTGTTGCACCAGGAGCTGTTACGCCAGGCGCAGTAGCATGGATATTTTGTACCCATTGAGCAAAGATAGGTTGTAATTGTATGGCAGTATCCGAAAACATATCTTGTGGACGGCCTAAAGCACTCATGGTATCATTATGAATGTACAAGCCAAAACTGTGAAAACCTAGAAATATACATACCCAGTTAAGGTGGGATATGATTGCATCGCGGTGTCTAAGGACGCGATCTAATAGATCGTTGTATCGAGTAGTTGGATCATAGTCTCTTACCATAAAAATTGCTGCATGTGCAGCAGCACCGACTATTAGAAATCCGCCAATCCACATGTGGTGTGTGAACAAGGAAAGTTGTGTACCATAGTCAGTAGCTAGGTATGGATAGGGAGGCATAGAATACATATGATGAGCTACAACAATGGTTGTAGAGCCTAGCATAGCTAGGTTAAGAGATAATTGAGCATGCCATGACGTTGTTAAGATTTCATAAAGACCCTTATGGCCTTGTCCTGTAAATGGGCCCTTGTGAGCCTCCAAAATATCTTTAAGTCCATGGCCAATACCCCAATTGGTCCTATACATATGACCTGCGATTAGGAAAAGAATAGCAATAGCTAAATGATGGTGCGCAATATCGGTCAGCCAGAGACCACCGGTTACTGGATCTAGTCCTCCGCGAAAAGTCAGAAATTCTGCGTATTTGGACCAATTTAAAGTGAAAAAAGGGGTTGCTCCTTCGGCAAAACTAGGATAAAGTTGAGCCAAAAGGTCCCGATTCAAGATAAATTCATGAGGAAGTGGTATCTCTTTAGGATCCACCCCAGCGTCAAGAAATTGGTTAATTGGTAAAGATACATGAATTTGGTGCCCCGCCCAAGAAAGAGACCCAAGTCCTAATAATCCCGCTAAGTGGTGATTCAACATGGATTCTACATCTTGGAACCAGGCCAATTTGGGAGCGGCTTTGTGATAATGGAACCAACCAGCAAAAAGCATTAACGCTGCAAAAATCAATGCACCAATTGCAGTACAATAGAGTTGTAATTCACTAGTTATTCCAGATGCTCGCCAAAGCTGAAAAAAACCAGAGGTTATTTGGATTCCTCGGAAACCCCCGCCTACATCACCATTCAATATTTCTTGCCCTACTATAGGCCAAACTACCTGAGCACTGGGTCCAATGTGAGTAGGATCACTTAGCCATGCTTCATAATTGGAAAAACGGGCGCCATGAAAGTACATGCCACTCAACCAAAGAAAGATAATGGAAAGTTGCCCGAAATGAGCACTAAAGACTTTTCGAGAAATCTCCTCCAAATCACCAGTATGACTATCGAAATCGTGGAGCATCAGCATGTAGGTTCCAGATCCAAGTGGTAGTATCAGGGCCCTTAGCTAGTGTTCTTGAGAAATGGCCGGGTCTGGCCCATTCCTCAAAAGATGTTTTTACAGGATCCCTATCCACAACAATTTTTACTTCTGGTTCCGGCGAACGAATAATCATTAAGTCCTCCTCTTTCCGGACAAGACATACAAAGAGACCCGCCAACTGTCTTTTTAGTGAATCTTTGAAAGATATATATTTTGAAAGATAGATTTTGAAAGATAGATTTTGAAAGATAGATATTGTGATTAGTTCTTTTCTTTACTATCTACCATCCTTCTATTTTTTTTTTAGTTATTCACTGGAGCAATTATATATTGAAGTCAATCCGAGGCAAGTGTTCGGGTCTATTATGACATAAAGATTAGGTGCCTAACGGACATTGTTTATCTTGAAAAACAAATATTTCTCGACGTAAGAAAAAAATCTTTTTTATTTTTAATTTAAGAAACTAGTGTATTTTTTTGAGGGCATAAGCTCCTATCTATATCTACTTTCCTTGAGCATAATATAGGGTTTTTTATTTGATTCTAAATTCCAAGATAACTCATTAGAATTATTAATAAGATGGTCCTAATATATTAGCAATATTTAGATTGCCCCCTCTTTTTATTCACTTTATTACTTCTATTCTAGACCCTATCCCTATGGTTTATTCTTATGAAATATCATATAAAATAGAAGGTATAAGAAATGGATATAATGAAATTCTTGATTCGATCTTACGACCTAATTTTATTTGATTAATGGATCAACAACCAAACCACCCATTTTATGAAAAAGAAGGAGCATGGTCTTATTCAAATTCAAAGCGCTTCGTAATCTTCAACCAGTTCTGTGCTTCAATATAATTTCCCGGAGTAAGCGCTATAGCTTGTTTCCAATATTCAGCAGCTTGATCAAACCAAGCTTCCGCAATTTCCGAATCACCCTGTAGAATGGCCCTGTTCTCCTCGGTCGGAATAGGAAGTTCCTTCCCTTAGAACCGTACTTGAGAGTTTCCTACCTCATACGGCTCAGAAATTGCTATCTGAATTTCCCCTATCTTAACTGAATTCGATTTATCAAAAATCGATCCAATTTGTTCTTGGGTTAAGCAGAAGAAATTAATTACCTAAGTTTCAAACCCTAATTTTTATCAATAATCAGTTTGATCTTTTTTCCCACCTTCAGAAGAATGAAGCATAGATAGATATAGAGCCTTCGTTCAAATTTTCTGAGAGGTAACTATCCCGGTTTCATATATGAAATCTCTATAGAATCCTTGAAAAAGACTTTTTTCCATAAGAAAGAAAAAAGAACTTACTATCTTTGGGATCTGATACTACACCGCTGCTTAATCCCTTAGTGGATCGGCTCTATTACATAAGCGGATTCCTAAATTTTGCCCCATATCATGGGATAAGTAAGCAGTTTTTTTTAGTTGTATCGACCCAGTCGCTCACTAATTGATCTTTACGGTGCTTTCTCTATCAATTTGAGAAACTTTATCCATAGAGTAGTAGTATAGGCCATACTTTCTTCGTTTTTTGATTCTCGTGAAGTGTCCTTCCTTCCTACAGCTGATAGGGAAAAATCGTTGTTTTTACGATCCCTATGTAGAAAGCCCTTTTTTTCTAGTATTTACTAGAAAATTTGATCCTCTCTTTTTTTTTTTTTCTTTCTATAGTGGAGATAGTCGCACGTAATGACAGATCACGGCCATATTATTAAAAGCTTGCGGTAAGAAGGGGTTTCGTTCTAGTGCCCGGAAATAATATTCCAAAGCCTTTGTATGCTCTCCATTGCTTGTGTGTATAAGGCCTATGTTATAGAGTATATAACTTCGATCATAGGGATCGATTTCTAGTCGCGTAGCTTCATAATAATTTTGCAAAGCTTCCGCATAATTTCCTTCGGATTGAGCCAACATCCGTTACGGTCGTTCATTCTATTCAAAAAATCTCCGTTCCAAAACCGTACATGAGGTTTTCATCTCATACGGCTCCTCCCTTCTGTACATAATAGTACTAAGCGAAATAATCTATAGAATCAAAATAGAATTAGTCCCGTCTCATTATGAACCGAAAGGGGCTGGTATTTTTCCAAGAAATCTCTAGCCAACCTTCCCACAAGAGGTTTTTCTTAACACCAATGAATTCTATTAATGCTAGAGGAAAACGATAGCTCCAATAATTTCTTTGTTCTCAACGCCTCCTATTTAGAGGAATTAGCTACTTCAACGATCTTTGATGGTTATAGGGGTATCCAAAGTACAAACCTGATGGTTGTTTGTTATCCCAACCATTCTTCCCAGCCCTGATACCGATCAGGAAAGGGGTAATTTCTAACAAAGTTTTTCTCTTGTTGATTCCTATTTCTAGGTGTAGTGCTTTTCTCCCCTATGCTGCCTACGGATACTAATAGAGTAGGATTGGCCTGTAATCCATACCATACCATATCCTGTAGGTGTAACCTTTCGCTCAATACTCAAATCTACAATTGAAGTATCTGAAGCCGCATCAATCGAGGATACACGACGGAAGGAATTGTTAGTTCGCCTCACCTTCCCGAAGCGTGGGTTTGTTTGCTTTACAAATTTGGTTCTCTCTATGCCAACCCCCCTCTCTTTTTCGTAAGACTGAGGTATAGGTAGGGCTAAAAAAAAGCAAAAAAAAGAGTCAAATCGCACCATCTCTATAATAAGTAAATGCCTTTTTTTCTCCTGAGGTTGTCGGAATTATTCGCAATAAAATATTGGCTACAATTGAGGAGGTCTTATCAATGAAATTTCCATTTCCACGGGATCTAGGCATAATTCCCAACCCATTCTATATAGAATTGTTTTCATTCCTTCACAAAATAACATAAAAACAAACACATTCGATTCTTATAATTATAAATAGATTGATCCATATGCTCTACTCTAAATCCATATGCTTTAAATGGATAAGAGAGATATGGATTTTCCGCTCAGCTCAAATTGTATCCTTTTCCTTCTGCTTGGACACGAAGAGATATGAAATATTTGACTAAGACTGGATTTCATTCCACTTTCCTATTTCTGAACAACAACTTATGTTATCAACTATTTCGTGTTTTCAAAGTTATTAATTGTCTCATACCCTATTTTTGATTTCGATAGTATGGTGTAGCGTATCTTATGCAAACGGAATTCTAAGGTTTCTTTATTTTATTATGCAATAAGAAGAATTCTTCCATTTTCTTTTTCTTTAGTTGCGGGAAAACCCAAATTAAAACTTTTATTTTATAGCGAGCGCAATTTCTAGTAAAAAATCCTGTATCCTTCCACTTAGATCAAAAGGAATTTTTCCAATAGAACTATGGAACCCCCGAGTGGTTGCGGTTGTACCTGTACTGCAGGAATAAGAAAACTCGCTATTCACTCAGTTTATTTTCCATAATAAGTTATGTAGGAGAGATGGCCGAGCGGTTCAAGGCGTAGCATTGGAACTGCTATGTAGACTTTTGTTTACCGAGGGTTCGAATCCCTCTCTTTCCGTTTTTCTTAATTCATCAACGTTAAGGATCACAATGTATCAAATCAAATAACAATTTTTTCCAGCAATAATATAATATCTTATATTATCTTATTTTGATTTAATAGAAATTAGAAATTCTCTATAGCAAATTACTGTGGTATGTAAAATACACATAGAGGAAAAAAGAAAAAAGGATCCTAATCCTAGGGTTAATCAATTTTAGCTAGTTGATGGGAAAATACAAATTAATGGTAATGGTCTTAGGGCGATTTAGTTCGGGGAAAGGGGAAGGGGAAGAAAATTCTATGAACCTTTCCTTTTTTCGTTAAGTTCAAGTCTGACGAGAGTAATATTCTACAACTAACAACTCATTTATTTTGAGACCGACCCACTTCCTATCTAGGATTTTATTTACTAGTCCTTTATATTCCAACGTGTCAATCGCCAAATGCTTTGGCAATTTCCCCGGGTCCGATGAAGCAATATAATTTTGAACCAGACCTTTTGATCTTTGGTTATCTTTCGTAGTAATAATATCTCGGGGTTTGCAACGAAAACTTGGTATATTGACTATACGACCATTAACTAAAATATGTCTATGGTTGACTAATTGGCGGGCCCCAGGAATGGTTGAAGCCATACCCAATCGAAAAAGGATATTATCCAAACGCATTTCAAGTAATTGTAGTAAAACCTGGCCTGTTGACCTTTTTGCTTTTCCAGCGATATGTACATATCTAAGTAATTGTCGTTCTGTCAGACCATAATGAAAACGCAATTTCTGTTTTTCTTGAAGACGAATACGATATTGCTCCTTTTTCCCAGAATTGAATTTTTTTTTAAGATTACTTCCGGATTTAGGTGTTTTTCTAGTGAGTCCTGGTAAAGCTCCCAGACGGCGTATTTTTTTTAAACGAGGTCCTCGATAACGGGACATGAAGACTCCTTTTTTTATTTTATTGAAATTTCATTTTACACAATTAATTTCATTGTATTTACATTACAGAATACATCGAAATTAAAACTGAATTAAACTACAGGATAAACAGAGTAAAATCAACTAAAGTACCCCAAAAAATGGAATTTCATCAAAATCTTTTTTTTTTGTATATATATTATTTATTTTATTGTTTTGTATCTAGCAAAATTGTAAGGTAAAAAACATAAAAGATCCTGGATTCTCCATTTAATTCGGAAAAAAAGAGATTCTTGTTCGTAGAACATCGATAGAGAAAAAAAAGCCGACTATCGGATTTGAACCGATGACCCTCGCATTACAAATGCGATGCTCTAACCTCTGAGCTAAGTGGGCTTACATAACGGAAATAGTGTAACAAATAGAAATAGGTATAGTATAGGAAATCCGTAAAATCTCAGATATTAGTTATTAATCTTAGCTATTAACTAGTTCTAAATTTGAAGTTATACTTATAAAAATAAAAAAATACTAAAACTTCTTAAAGATAAAGTTAGCTTGATATGCTTAACTATAGGATATTAAAAAATAAAATTATAGAATTTATTGGTATTTTCATTCGATCATTATAGACTTTATTATTTGTTAATAATTTGAGGATTAATATTTCACTAAGGGGAACATAGAGTCAGAGTAAATAAAATTGCTAATTCTGATTAGAAAAAAAGAATAAATATCAAGCGTTATAGTATAATTTTGAATACTATAAAAAAGTAAGACGGGAGGTGGGGGAGATAAAAACTTTTGGATATATTGATTCGGATTGAATTGCAAATACATCAAGGATAGAATCAATTCAATTCTGAATTGCAATAAGCAAGCGAGGTCTCTCAAATAGAGTCGAACTGAACTGCTAGACTACGTTGAGTGATGAACTCAATGATTCAAAAAAAAAACTAAGAGATGGATGAAATTACACAAGGAATCCTGGTCTCAAAGAAGAGGGAAATGGGGATATGGCGAAATCGGTAGACGCTACGGACTTGATTGTATTGAGCCTTGGTATGGAAACCTGCTAAGTGGTAACTTCCAAATTCAGAGAAACCCTGGAATTAAAAAAGGGCAATCCTGAGCCAAATCCGTGTTTTGAGAAAACAAGGGGTTCTCGAACTAGAATACAAAGGAAAAGGATAGGTGCAGAGACTCAATGGAAGCTGTTCTAACGAATCGAGTTAATTACGTTGTGTTGTTAGTGGAATTCCTTCTAGTTCTAAATTAGAGAAAGAGGGGTTTTATACCTTATACATTTAATAAACACGTATAGATACTGACATAGCAAACGATTAATCACAGAACTCATATTATATTCTAATTATAATATAGGTTCTTTATCTTTTTTAAAAATGAAATTAGAAATGATAATGATTATGAAATAAAAAACTCATATCATAATTTTTTTTTTTCATTATTGTGAATCCACTCCAATCGAATATTGAATAATCAAATTCTTCAATTAAAATTCAAAGTTTTCGAGATCTTTAAAAAAGTGGATTAATCGGACGAGGACAAAGAGAGAGTCCCATTCTACATGTCAATACTGACAACAATGAAATTTCTAGTAAAAGGAAAATCCGTCGACTTTATAAGTTGTGAGGGTTCAAGTCCCTCTATCCCCAAATCCTCTTTTATTCCCTAACTATACTATATTATTATTATTTATCCTCTTTTTTTTTTTCTTTTTATCAATGCACTTTTTTTTCTTTTTATCAATGCAATGGGTTTAAGATTCATTAGCTTTCTCATTCTACTCTTTCACAAAGGAATGCGAAGAGAACTCAATGGATCTTATCCTATTCATTGAATAGATTTCTTTTTTATTAGAGTATCGGCAAGAAATCTTGGTTATTCACTCTATTTTTAAGTTTTATTTAAGTAAACCATGCACAATGCATAGGACTACCCCCCCCATTTTCAAATTTAAAATTTGAAATACTTTAATTAATTTTTAGTCCTTTTAATTGACATAGATACAAATACTCTACTAGGATGATGCACAAGAAAAGGTCAGGATAGCTCAGTTGGTAGAGCAGAGGACTGAAAATCCTCGTGTCACCAGTTCAAATCTGGTTCCTGGCAGAGAAAAAAAAAAAAAAGATCCACCGAATAGGTATTGATCCAAATACCTCGAGATGGATTGTGATACATATTCATTAATAATATTTATTCATCTAAGTGGATAAATCTATAATATAAATATAGAGGCACTTCTTTTTCTTTTTAAAGAAGTTTTAAAATATATCTTTTCTTTATGATAAAGAAGGGGGTGAGATTCCCCTTTATTTTTTTGCGTTTCTTAATTTTGTATTCCGCTATTCCGACGAATATTTTTTTAGTCTTGCTTATCTTTATCTTATCTTATTTTCCTAGTTGTGCTAAGTAATGTGCGCGGTACAAAGTTCCTGGTAGAGAACTTCTTTGAGTCATCCTATTTTTCTGTTCATATGAAGGAAATTAATATGCGATTTTCAAAATAGGGGAATCCAAATGAAACCCTTTTTTTGCTCAGTCTATCTGGAATGCTTTTGTATAATTAGGAATTAATTATAAATAGGTATTCCGTTTCATCTAGGAAAAGAACCTAAAAATATTCCTTGACTTGAATAAAATCTGGAGTTGTGTTGTATAAGTGAGCATGAATTTCTTATCATTCAATGAGCATCTTGTATTTCATAAAAATTGGGGGTTATATAATCCTTACGTAAGGGCCAGCCTATCCAACTTTCAGGCATTAGGATACGTTTAAGGCGCGGATGATTATCATAAGAGATTCCCACCATATCATAAGATTCGCGTTCTTGAAAATCGGCACTTCTCCAAATCCAGAAGACAGACGGAATTCTAGGATTATCCTTTTGGGCAAAGACTTTTATGCAGACTTCTTCTGGATTATCTATACCATATTGTATTCTCGTAAGATGATACACGCTAGCTAAAGATCCACCGGGTGCTACATCATAAGCACATTGGGAGCGTAAATAATTGTAACCATATACATATAAAATGACAGCAATGGAATCCCAATCCCCTGCTTTTATTTGTAAAGTCTCTATTCCTCGGTGATCAAAGCCCAAAGATCTATGAACCACCTCATGTTTGACTAGCCAATTAGATAACCAACCCTGCTGCATTGTCTTCATCTCTCCCTCTTTGTATAAATATTTCACATTTCGGATGCAAGTTTGAAAGATTGCCCTGCTTTTTATTTTTCTACACAAAAGAGCCCCTCTCCTAATTCACTAATTTGTAGGAAGGTACTGAACTTTTGGATTTGAAAAAAGTTTCAGAAGATATATCTAATGTAGATGGTGATTGATAGAGCAATTCTTGCTCATAAGTTCCTGTATGAGTACTGCGCCTAACATAAAGCTTGTGACTGGTAGTAAAACATCTATTTTTATTTTGAGATAGAGTTTGATCCTCAACTATTTCTCGCGATATCTTCTTACGAAGTTTTGTTAGGGCATCTATAACTGCCTCCGGTTTAGGTGGGCAGCCCGGCAAGTAGACATCCACAGGAATTAACTTATCAACTCCCCGAACAGTACTATAGGAATCCGTACTGAACATTCCCCCTGTAATAGTACAGGCTCCCATAGCAATGACGTATTTTGGTTCAGGCATTTGCTCGTATAATCTCACTAAAGAGGGAGCCATTTTCATTGTTACCGTACCGGCTGTTAAAATTAGGTCTGCTTGCCTAGGACTTGATCTTGGTACCAATCCATAACGATCAAAGTCGAATCGTGAGCCTATTAATGAAGCAAATTCAATGAAACAACAACTGGTACCGTATAGAAGGGGCCATAAACTGGAGAGTCTTGACCAATTCGAAAGATCATTTGGTGTAGTTGAAATAACAGAATTGGAACTTGTTTGGTCAAGTAAGGGAAACTCAATCAAATTCATAACTGTCTCAATAGAATCTTTTCCTTCTTTTTTTTTGTCTAAATATTCAGTTAAGACCATTCCAAGGCTCCTTTTCGCCATGCATAAACTAAACCAACAACTAAGATAAGCACGAAAATCAAAGCTTCGATAAAAACGGATACACCCAATACGTCGAAACTCATTGCCCAAGGGTATAGAAAGACGGTTTCCACATCAAAAACAACAAAAACGAGCGCAAACATATAATAGCGTATTCGGAATTGTACCCAAGCCCCTCCCATGGGTTCTATACCCGATTCATAACTAGAAAGCTTCTCTGGTCCTTCACTAACCGGGGCTAAAAGTCCTGAAATCGAAAATGCCAAAATAGGAATAAGGCTTGCTATTATTAGAAATGTCCAAAAAATATCATATTCGTGAAGCAGAAACATAATGTACTCCCATTAATGTGGAATAGGCGGAACTTAAATTAGTCAATTCAATTCAGCATTGTCAATTTATCCAGAACTTCTCTCTTTTCCTCGGTGAAACAAGAATCTTTTTTGTTCAAACAAAAGCGCTTAGTTTAAGTTTAGCCTTTGTTTCCTCTGTGCTGCATCTTCTTTAAAGATTCATCCAATGGAATCCCAACTCCCTTTCTTTTGGATTTCCATTCTATTTAGATATGGTGTATGTAGATCTAATTCTTATATAAAGAAAACTTTCTCGTTTCACTTTGTCTCGCTTTCTCTAGAATCTCTAGAAAAAAGAATAGCTCTATCCTTTATTTAATATTTAATAATAAAATAATAAGAGACTATTAAATAAAAATGAGAATACTACTAAATTAGAACCTAATTAAGATAGTAGGACTAATCTATGCAGTATAATTAATGAGAAGTAATACTATAAAATAAAAATAAAGAACTCTATTTCAGAACTATGAGACAGAATATTCTGTTTTCTTATTTACTCTTTACTTTATTTTTTCTATTTAAAGTTGATCAATTTACATAATGTATCTATAAACAAAGTAATAAATATACTTAAAACAAAGTAGGAATTCGCAAAATGGATAAAATCATTGCAGTTATTATAGGGAAGTCTAGAGATATCCTATTTGAAGGAGGACGGGATTCAAATCAGGGAAAGGATCCTTTCTTCTATTGATTTGATAGAAATTCGTTTTTCTTTTCCTGTCTGTATGATTTTGATTTTCGATGAATGAGCCTTTGGTAATGCTTTTATCTCTATTCTATGTCGCAGGCGCCTATCCAGTCTATAAACAAATACTAATGAGAAAATGAAAACTATACTAAACTAAAGAAAACATAGGATAGAGATCCTAAAATCTAAAAAAGGGCATATTAGGGCTATACGGATTCGAACCGTAGACCTTCTCGGTAAAACAGATCAAACGGATTATTATCGAAATGATTTGAACTGTTTCAAAGACCCAACATGCATTTTTTTGCATTGGGCTCTTTCATAAACTGATTTAAAGATCAGTTAGTCCACCATAGTTTTTCTTTACGGAAAGATAATGAGATGGCTCCCTGTGCTCTGATTGATTTTTTGTATTATGATCTATCTAGGAGCAATACCAAAGTGTTTCAAAGGAGGATTACCTTGACTTAGGTCTGCCTCCGGTCTAAATTAAATCAACCTAAGTGAAATGGAGTCTCTATCGTTCCACTGCAAGAGTTAACTATGAGACTTCATACACCTTAAAGTTCATAGAACGAAAAGAAGTTTTTTGGAGGCCCTTATCCTCATTACGCCTAGCATTTAGTGGGCTGGATATTTACCTTATCAACTAGCAAATCCATAAGGGTTCTATTTGATTAGGCACCTGAATTGGCACCTGAATCGGACTGAACCGACTGTTTGTCAGGCTACTGTTCTCCTATTCTCTCGAATCTATGAAGTAAGACATTGATTTTGCAATAAGATCGATTATGTTCATTGCATAATAAGCTCCTTTGAAAAGCATTGGCGCACGTGTAAACGAGTTGCTCTACCGAACTGAGCTATAGCCCTTATCAGAGATATCTTAACATATAGATAATTTCTTGTCAAGATGAATATTTTCTAATGCCAGAGGATACCCCTTTGATCTGTATCTGTTTAGTATTTAGTTTAGTATTTAGTATATAACAGACCAATAACAGAGCGGTATTGCTTAGAAAAGGGATTCAATATATAATCGATCGAAGTAATGGGTCTTCCTTTGTGGTGATAAATTGCCTACTTAACTCAGTGGTTAGAGTATTGCTTTCATACGGCGGGAGTCATTGGTTCAAATCCAATAGTAGGTAAGTAGGTAGAAAAATTACTAGATAGCATTGGACTTACTTCGCTTCGCTATCTAATAACTTTTTCTACCCCTCTTCCCTTTTTCTTTGTATCAACTATAAACCACTGGATTGTCTTCAATTGGATGGGGGAATCCAATTGACAGCCTCGATTCGTATCCTAGCTCGTCTGAGAGCGAGCTTCGCTTCAACCAAATCTTTCGTACCCTCAGCTTTACTCAAGTTAGCTTCGGCTATTTCAAGTGCCTTTTGAGCTTCTTCCGGATCAATATCACTACCCAGTTCCGCATCATTTCCTAAAATGATGATCTCATTATTAACTATTCTCGCAAAACCGCTCCACAGAATCGCTGTTAACCATTGGTCGTTGAGGAGGCGTATTCTCAAAGGACCCATATCTACTGCTGTGTTAATGGGGGCGTGGTTTGGTAATACGCCAATTTGGCCACTATTAGTGGATAAAATGATTTCTTTCACTTCACAATCCCAAATAATTCGCTTAGGAGTCAGTACATAAAGATTTAATTTCATTTCTTCGATTTGTTCTCCTCTTCTAAGGTTATAGCTTTCGTGCTAGCTTCATCGATGTTACCCACCAAATAAAAAGCCTGTTCAGGTAGGCCGTCTAATTCTCCGGAAAGGATTAGTTGAAATCCCCTAATAGTTTCCGCAAGAGCAACATACTTTCCTGGAGAACCAGTAAAAACTTCTGCCACAAAGAACGGTTGTGATAAGAAACGCTCAATTTTTCTTGCTCTTGCTACAGTTAAACGATCCTCTTCCGATAATTCATCCAAGCCAAGAATTGCGATAATGTCCTGAAGTTCTTTGTAACGTTGTAAAGTTTCCTTAACTCTTTGCGCAGTTTCATAATGTTCGTTGCCAACGATCCGAGGCTGTAACATAGTCGAGGTTGAATCTAAAGGATCTACTGCTGGATAAATACCCTTGGAAGCTAATCCTCTGGAAAGTACGGTAGTAGCATCCAAATGTGCAAATGTTGTGGCAGGGGCAGGGTCGGTCAAATCGTCTGCAGGTACATAAACTGCTTGAATCGAAGTTATAGATCCCTTTTTAGTAGAAGCAATTCTTTCTTGCAAAGAACCCATTTCTGTACTAAGAGTAGGTTGATAACCCACTGCGGAGGGCATTCTCCCTAATAAAGCGGATACCTCTGATCCTGCTTGAACAAAACGAAAGATATTATCGATAAATAAAAGCACGTCTTGCTTATTAACATCTCGGAAATATTCCGCCATAGTTAGGGCAGTTAAACCAACTCTCATACGAGCTCCCGGTGGTTCATTCATTTGGCCATAGACTAGAGCTACCTTTGATTCCTCAATATTTTTTTCATTAATTACTCCGGATTCCTTCATTTCCATATAAAGATCATTTCCTTCACGAGTCCGTTCCCCTACTCCACCGAATACGGATACGCCCCCATGAGCTTTAGCAATGTTATTGATTAATTCCATGATCAGTACTGTTTTACCTACTCCAGCCCCCCCAAATAGTCCTATTTTTCCTCCACGTCGATAAGGAGCTAAAAGATCGACGACCTTAATACCTGTTTCAAAGATGGATAATTTCGTATCTAACTCGATAAAGGCAGGCGCAGATCTATGAATAGGGAACGTTGCACTACTATCTACAGGACCCAAATTGTCAACAGGCTCCCCAAGAACGTTGAAAATTCGTCCGAGAGTAGCTCCACCGACCGGAACACTGAGAGGAGCTCCCGTGTCAATCACTTCCATTCCTCTCATCAACCCGTCCGTAGCACTCATAGCTACAGCTCTAACTCGATTATTTCCTAATAATTGTTGTACCTCACAAGTCACATTAATTTGCTTATCGGCAGTGTCTCTACTCTGGACTACCAAAGCGTTATAAATATAAGGTAACTTGCCTGGGGGAAAAGTGACATCCAGCACGGGTCCAATAATTTGATCGATACGACCTGTACTTTTTTCTTCAATTGTGGAAACCCCGGGAGGAGAAGTAGTAGGATTGGTTCTCATAATTATCACATAATTAAAAAAAAGGAATTTGTCGAAATTTTTCTTTTTTTATTGTTGAATAATGCCAAATCAAATCAAAAAAAATCCAAAAGTAAAAAGGAAATGAATTAGTTAATTCAATAAGAGAGAAAAGGGGACCAGGACTTGATTTCGTTGCCCAAGCGAATCCCATTCAATCGTTTACTCATGGAATGAGTCCATTGGAAAGTTCAATCAATCTTTTTTTTCATATACATTTTGCCTTTTGTGGAGGATCTGTGCCTACTCTACTTTCCTATCTAGGACTTCGATATACAAAATATATACTACTGTGAAGCATAGATTGCTGTCAACAAAGAATTTTATTAGTATTTAGTTAGGTATTTGCATTCAAAATAAGAAAAGAGAACTATTAAGAACTTGTAAAATAAGGATTAGGAATTAATTTGGGTTGCGCTATATCTATCAAAGAGTATACAATAATTATGGATTTGGTAAATCAAATCCATGGTTTAATAACGAACCGTGTTAACTTACCATAACAACAACTCAATTCCTATCGAATTCCTATATTGGAATTCCTATAGGATAGAACATACACAGGGTGTACGCATTATATATGAATGAAACATATTCATTAACCTAAGCATGCCCTCAATTTTCTTTAATGAGTTGATATTATATTAATTGAATATCCTTTTTGTTTTACGAGATTTTTGCTAAAGTTTCATTTACGCCTAATTAACATCGAGTAGACCCTGTTATTGTGAGAATTCTTAATTCAAGAGTTATAGGGAGGGACTTATGTCACCACAAACAGAAACTAAAGCAGGTGTTGGATTTCAAGCTGGTGTTAAAGATTATAAATTGACTTACTACACCCCAGAGTATGAAACTAAGGATACTGATATCTTGGCAGCATTCCGAGTAAGTCCTCAGCCTGGGGTTCCGCCCGAAGAAGCAGGGGCTGCAGTAGCTGCCGAATCTTCTACTGGTACATGGACAACTGTTTGGACTGATGGACTTACCAGTCTTGATCGTTACAAAGGACGATGCTATCACATCGAGCCTGTTGCTGGGGAAGACAACCAATGGATCTGTTATGTAGCTTATCCATTAGACCTATTTGAAGAGGGTTCCGTTACTAACATGTTTACTTCCATTGTAGGTAACGTATTTGGTTTCAAAGCCCTACGTGCTCTACGTTTGGAGGATCTACGAATTCCCCCTACTTATTCAAAAACTTTCCAAGGCCCGCCTCATGGTATCCAAGTTGAAAGAGATAAGTTGAACAAGTACGGTCGTCCTTTATTGGGATGTACTATTAAACCAAAATTGGGATTATCCGCAAAAAATTATGGTAGAGCGTGTTATGAGTGTCTACGTGGTGGACTTGATTTTACCAAAGATGATGAAAACGTAAACTCACAACCATTTATGCGCTGGAGAGACCGTTTTGTCTTTTGTGCCGAAGCTATTTATAAATCACAGGCCGAAACCGGTGAAATCAAGGGGCATTACTTGAATGCGACTGCGGGTACATGTGAAGAAATGATTAAGAGAGCTGTATTTGCAAGAGAATTAGGGGTTCCTATTGTAATGCATGACTACTTAACTGGGGGATTCACCGCAAATACTACTTTGGCTCATTATTGCCGCGACAATGGCCTACTTCTTCACATTCACCGTGCAATGCATGCAGTTATTGATAGACAGAAAAATCATGGTATGCATTTCCGTGTATTAGCTAAAGCATTGCGTATGTCTGGGGGAGTTCATATCCACTCCGGTACAGTAGTAGGTAAGTTAGAAGGGGAACGCGAAATGACTTTAGGTTTTGTTGATTTATTGCGCGATGATTTTATTGAAAAAGATCGTGCTCGCGGTATCTTTTTCACTCAGGACTGGGTATCCATGCCAGGTGTTATACCGGTAGCTTCAGGTGGTATTCATGTTTGGCATATGCCAGCTCTGACCGAAATCTTTGGGGACGATTCTGTATTACAATTTGGTGGAGGAACTTTAGGACATCCTTGGGGAAATGCACCTGGTGCAGCAGCTAATCGAGTGGCTTTAGAAGCCTGTGTACAAGCTCGTAACGAAGGGCGCGATCTTGCTCGCGAAGGTAATGAAATTATCCGAGCAGCTTGCAAATGGAGTCCTGAACTAGCCGCAGCTTGTGAAGTATGGAAGGCGATCAAATTCGAGTTCGAGCCGGTAGATACTATTGATTAACTAGATAAAACTAAAGATAAAGAAGGTATAAATAAAAAAGAAACGAAATAAAAAGAGAAAAAAATCAGTTATGAAATGCAGTAATTCTTCTTTATTCTTCTAATTGATTGCAATTAAACTCGGCTCAATCTTTTTTAGAAAAAAAAGATTGAGCCGAATAAAAATAGATCATGATATGATCATGAGACTTGACAAATTGAGATTCGTCTATTCTATATATCTAGAATATATATATTAAGGTATAATACAATAAAGAAATACAAATAAAATAATAAAATAATAAAATATAGTATTATCATATGATAATGATAATGGAATCAAATACGCAGTATTTACAGAAAAAAGTCTTCGTTTATTGGGAAAGAATCAATATACTTTTAATGTCGAATCGGGATTCACTAAGACAGAAATAAAGCATTGGGTCGAACTCTTCTTTGGTGTTAAGGTGGTAGCTGTGAATAGCCATCGACTACCTGGAAAAGGTAGAAGAATAGGACCTATTCTGGGCCATACAATGCATTACAGACGTATGATCATTACCCTTCAACCGGGTTATTCTATTCCACTTCTAGATAGAGAAAAAAACTAAAGGAGAATGAATGAAAAAAGACATAGTTTGGAAGTTAGACCTTTTTATAGGACTCTCTTTCAATTTCAAAAAAGAGGACGTTTGAAACTTTTAACAGGCGTAATCGTGAGTCAACAAGTGACTCGAACTGTGTGTAAAAAAAGAAGCATTTTTTTTTTTTCAAAATGCTAGAACTAGATAAGGAAGTTTTCTATAACCTTGAGAAAAAGGATAAAAAGGTAGTTTTTTTTTAGTTTATGACTCCGATCAAGAGCGAGAAATCCTTGATTTGGGATTGGACATAGAACCTGGACCCATCGTAGAGACGTTTAGTTCAAAAGAAAGGATCGTATCCTGATGGTAAGAATTATACTTTCGTGGAAATACAGCGCTATAGACTTCAATGCGGTAGAGTAGACGTTTTGTTTCTAATTTTTCTGGACCAAACCTCCGCTCCGACCCAACGATACAATGAATTTTTTCTGTTCATATTCATAAATAAAAAAGATTCGGAATCGCAATGCTACTATATGCGTCCAGAGGAGTATTTGGAATAATATTCTTCTATAATCCATTATTGCGGGGGGTCTTACTAACAGGGCTTCGCTGCACGGGACAGGTCTTCGTCGAAAAGCTAACTCCACCCGGCATTTTCATACCCTTTCTTTGGGTGGTATATCGCCTTTTAAAGTCTAAGAGGGTAGTAGGGGATCTATAGTAGGTAAGATAATTTGCCCTTTGATTTTGATTGAATATACTATTTTTCCGCCTTTACCACGCATTATTGTATGCGCTTCTAGAGAAGTATGTATGCAGGAAGTAAATTCTAACCGCTTTCTTTTGAATCCAATTTCAAATTAGATTAGAAAGATAGAAAGGCCATGAGGATGGGAAAATCAAAATAAAATCTTTTTAATTAGTTCTCCTTTTTTGGAATTTTCTTATTATCCTTTCATTTTTTTTACAGAATATTTTTCAAACTAAAAATAAAAAATACAATACAATAGTCAATATTCCTTATAATAGATATACTTAATTATATCATAAGAATCTTAAGATATTTTTCGACTAGATAGAAATAGTAAATTTGAATTGAGACACCTATTCCATGACGGATTTAAACTTACCTTCTATTTTCGTGCCTTTAGTAGGCTTAGTATTTCCGGCAATTGCAATGACTTCTTTATTTCTTTATGTGCAAAAAAATAAGATTGTCTAGTATTTTTTAGTGTAAGTAATATAATATGGTAGGGTATGTGGCTTTTTCTACACACACTTTCTACACACAAATGAAAAACGGTTATGGATGCGGATATAGGCTACGAGCATAAATGCATGAATATGCAGAGCCAGGTATAGCGAGTTTTATTTTATTTATTTTAATTGAATCAACGAATATTTTTTGAATAGAAAGTCAATGTATCTAACCTATTATTTCACAGGAGTACTAGTTGCTGAAGGCGATTTCAGAATCAAAAAAAGTAAAGTCAAAATTATTTAGCTTATTCTCTCAATTTCAATCGACCGCTGCTGGATTTAGTATATCTAATATGAATTGGCGATCAGAACACATATGGGTAGAACTTCTAAAAGGTTCTCGAAAAAGGGGTAATTTTTTCTGGGCCTGTATTCTTTTTCTAGGTTCACTAGGATTCTTATCGGTTGGGATTTCCAGTTATCTTGGTAAGAATATTATATCTATACTTCCATCTCAAGAAATTCTTTTTTTTCCGCAGGGGGTCGTGATGTCTTTCTACGGAATCGCAGGCCTATTCATTAGCTCCTACTTGTGGTGTACTATTTTGTGGAATGTAGGTAGTGGTTATGACCGATTCGATAGAAAAGAGGGAATAGTGTGCATTTTTCGTTGGGGATTCCCTGGAATAAAACGTCGCGTCTTCCTTCGATTCCTTATGCGGGATATCCAATCAATTAGAATTCAGGTTAAAGAGGGTCTTTATCCTCGTCGTATTCTTTATATGGAAATCCGGGGCCAGGGGATCATTCCCTTGACTCGTACTGATGATAAATTTTTTACTCCACGAGAAATTGAACAAAAAGCTGCCGAATTGGCCTATTTCTTGCGCGTACCAATTGAAGTATTTTGAGGTATCTTTTTTGAACTGAGTTGAATGAAGAAAAGAAGAATTGGAAGAAGAAAAGTTTTCTCAACACAGGGAGGAAGTCCCTTCTAAATTGGATTTGTTATTGTAAGGGGATTTTTAAGTATTTATCTAAAGGAAGGAACAAACGAGGATAAGAGAAATTTGCTTTTAATTTTTTTTTATCCAAGTTAGATATATCGCATACTATTCTTCCTTTTTCATCCGAAAGGGCTTTTTTTTTATTCTATTTCACTATTTCATTCCATCTAGATCTAAGAAAGAACCCAATGCACTGAAATTCCACTAATAACTAATATACAAAAAAGAAGAATAGATACAGGGTATCAAACCTATAGAGTTTTTGCTTCAAAGAAATAGAAATATCATGAAATAGAAATATCATCATATAGAGTCAGGGAATGGAATAGAGTCAGCGAATGAAGCATATTCATTAACAACTCCATTTACAGATCAAAAATGAAAAAAAAGAAAGCATTGCCTTCTTTACTATATCTTGTATTTATCGTACTTTTGCCTTGGGGGGTCTCTTCCTCATTTAACAAATGTCTGGAACTTTGGATTAAGAATTGGTGGAATACCAGGCAATCCGAAACTCTCTTAACTGATATTCAAGAGAAAAGGATTCTAGAAAGATTCATAGAATTAGAAGAACTTTCTCTCTTGGACGAGATGATAAAAGGGAAACTAAAGACACATGTACAAAAACCTCCTACAGGAATACACAAGGAAATAATACAATGGGTCAAAATAAATAATGAGGATCATCTCCATACCATTTTGCATTTCTCGACAAATATAATCTGTTTGGCTATTCTAAGTGGTTCTTTTTTTCTGGGTAAAGAGGAACTTGTCATTTTGAATTCTTGGGTTCAGGAATTCTTCTATAATTTAAATGACTCAATAAAAGCTTTTTTTATTCTTTTAGTTACTGATTTTTTTGTTGGATTTCACTCCACCCGTGGTTGGGAACTAGTAATTCGTTGGGTCTACAACGATTTTGGATGGGCTCCTAACGAGCTTATTTTCACTATTTTTGTTTGTAGTTTTCCAGTAATTCTAGATACATGTTTGAAATTTTGGGTCTTTTTTTGTTTAAATCGTCTATCTCCTTCGCTTGTAGTCATTTATCATTCAATTAGTGAAGCATAAATTCATTTGATCTCCCGATATTAATATTAATCAAATTAGCAAGCATCTTTTTTTAGAAAGAAAGCCCTTTTCCATTTTAGCAAAATTCTTTCTATTTATACCTACTTTAAGGTATTCATCATTGCAGTACAACTGTTGCAGTAGAATGACAACAGATTCGTGTATAGGGAACTAGATTAGCTTAGCTACCTATCTAATTTATTGTAGAAATTCTGGGATCTGCGATTGGACATGGAAAATAGAAATACTTTTTCTTGGGTAAAGGAACAGATAACTCGATCGATTTCTGTATCGATCATGATATACGTAATAACTCGGACATCTATTTCAAATGCATATCCCATTTTTGCGCAGCAGGGTTATGAAAACCCACGAGAAGCAACTGGACGAATTGTATGTGCCAATTGCCATTTAGCTAGCAAGCCCGTCGATATTGAAGTTCCCCAAGCTGTGCTTCCCGATACTGTATTTGAAGCAGTTCTTCGAATTCCTTATGATATGCAATTGAAACAAGTTCTTGCTAATGGAAAAAAGGGAGGGTTGAATGTAGGTGCTGTTCTTATTTTGCCCGAGGGATTCGAATTAGCGCCGCCCGATCGTATTTCCCCTGAGTTAAAAGAAAAGATAGGAAATCTTGCTTTTCAGAGTTATCGTCCCGATAAAAAAAACATTCTTGTGATAGGCCCTGTTCCCGGTAAGAAATATAGTGAAATTGTCTTTCCCATTCTTTCCCCTGATCCTGCTACGAAGAAAGATGCTCATTTCTTAAAATATCCCATATATGTAGGGGGAAACCGAGGAAGAGGACAGATCTATCCTGATGGTAGCAAGAGTAACAATACAGTCTATAATGCTACGTCAACAGGTATAGTAAGAAAAATACTACGTAAAGAAAAGGGGGGGTATGAAATATCCATAGTTGATGCATCAGATGGACGCCAAGTGATTGATATTATACCTCCCGGACCAGAACTTCTTGTTTCAGAGGGGGAATCCATCAAGCTTGATCAACCATTAACAAGCAATCCTAATGTGGGAGGTTTTGGTCAGGGGGACGCAGAAATCGTGCTTCAGGATCCATTACGTGTCCAAGGCCTTTTGTTCTTCTTCGCATCCGTTATTTTGGCACAAGTTTTTTTGGTTCTCAAAAAGAAACAGTTTGAAAAGGTTCAATTGTACGAAATGAATTTCTAGGTCCCGGGATTTCTTACCATCAAGTTGGTAAAAAGCCTCGATTTATTGGCAATTGCTAGAATTATCTATGATCTATTTTGGAAATCCTTTTTTTGTTTAGACTGCTTTTTGTTTATGAGATGTCTGGAATTCCTTATTTATATCCCATGCAAAAGAAGAGAATCCAAGGCAAAGGCGAGAACAATCAAATTAAAATTTCTTCTTTTTCGGAGGGATTGCAGGTCTTCTTAATCGTCTATTCGGCACAAGAAAAAGCCTTTTTCTTGTGCCGATTCTTCTTGTATCAAAATAAGAATCCTTTTTCTTCCTAATTCGTCAAAGATTACTATTTCTTCTTTATTCGGGTCTGTCTCTTGGACCTCTTTTTCTTTTGCTTAGGTTTAGCCGAGGTAGTGGACAAACAGAGGGGAAGAAAATATGGCGGGGGAAAAATTTCTTGTGATTGTGAGCAAATTGCTTGGCTTGTTTAATTAAGTTCAACTTCAAATTTACAGAAATTTTGCAAAAAAAAAGTAAACTCTTCCATTGAAGGTTTTTTTATTTTTAGGCTAGTTGAATAGTTTTGATTAAGGTTTTATTAGTTTATTACTCGAAACTAAATCAAGGATTTTCAGGATACTTCCTTCGTGGAATAAGATATTGGATCCTCGAGTGATCTCTTTTTCTTGTTGCTTCATAAGAGTGAATCGAATAGATTCAATTCGCGTTATAAGAGTAAAATAAAAATTCCGCGGGTCCTTTCCGCTCTAATCAGATAAAGGGGGGTAAGGACCCGCTAAGCTCCTACTTTTTCATGTTTACAATCTGGTCCCTCCGATTACTATAGAGATGAACCCAATCCAGAATATGAACCATAAAAGAAAACACCTACTAAACCAATCACAGCAATACCAGCTACAGTACCTATCAGCCAAAGAGGAATTCTTCCAGTAGTATCGGCCATTTCCCCTACTTTCCTCCACATTTTATCAATTGGTCATGCTAGAGACAAAAACAGTCATGGGTAGTTATAAGGATGGTATCCTTCCAAATGGGATAAGAGAATTCTTATTAGTCTCTTTCTTTCTCTCAATTGAAGAAGTAATTGGAAAATAAAACAGCAAGTACAAAAATGAGTAATAAACCCCAGTATAGACTGGTACGATTCAATTCAACATTTTGTTCATTCGGGTTTGATTGTGTCATAGTTCTATAGTTGGAATTTGTTTTATCGTTGGATGAACTGCATTGCTGATATTGATCCCAAGAAAAAAACAGTAGGTACAGCTAGTCCGTGAATAGCCAGCCATCGCACTGTAAAAATAGGATAGGTTCGATCTATGGTCATTGAGGGCCTCCTAAAAGGATCTACTAAATTCATCGAGTTGTTCTAAAGAATCAAAACGGTCGGTTATTAACGGAATTCCTTGTCGGCTTTCCGTGAAATACTCGTTTGGCCTAGGACTTCCAAACACGTCATAAGCTAAACCCGTACTGACAAATAACCAACCCGCAATGAATAGGGAAGGTATAGTAATGCTATGAATAACCCAGTATCGAATACTGGTAATAATATCAGCAAAAGAACGTTCTCCCGTGCTTCCAGACATGCTGAACTCCCAAAATTTTTGTACATTCAAAAAAGGAATTGATTCCGTAAAAGATGGGATCGACCAGTAAATAGAAAATTACTGATATTTCATCCTTGTGAGATTGTCAATTTTGTACCAAAGGTGTATTTTGAGTATACCGAATTAGTATAGCTATCCTTCCTATGGCACAGCAATCTGGTTTTGCCTGGTTCCGAAACATAATTACTTTTTTATTTTTTTTTTGTCTATAGGTAAGCTATATGTTATTCAAGGCATCAATAGAAAACCCCATTTTTGTAGGTTCTACTTACTTTTCATTGGCTTCGGAATAATAGAGTAATTCGGAATAGCAGCCAAAATCTTGGGAAAATCTAAGTTAATGATCAATAGGTTTGGATAAATAATTTAGGAAGGATATTCTCATACTGACACAATACAAGGACAAGTATATGTGAAATCTATCCTTTCATAATTCGTAATTCATCCTTGTATTGTTTGTTGGATTAGGTCTAACTTTCTTGACCAAACTGCGAGCGCGGAACTTTACGAGATGAAATAGGGAAAGACAGAAGATAGAATAGAACTTAAAAGGATAATTGAAGTGACTCGTCTTCGAATCTACTTTGGTTGGAGTTCGAAAAAGGAATAAAAATAAAGTAAATTCAAGGAAGAGCTTTCTTTTTTTTTTTTTTTTAACAGCCCCTTGGCAGGTCGTGGAATGCTTTTGTTCTCCTCTTATTCCATATGGAATACAATCAGTTAAAATAAGAAGGAATAGGGGAATATTCGATCGTTCACTCCAAAAAGAGGGTCCTATTGAAAAAGAAATTATCCAAAATAGAAAGAAGTTTTTTTTTTCAAATTCAATTGTTTATTTATCTCTTATTCAAAAATTTCCCTGAAAATTGAATTTCTTTTTTTCATTCAATGGGGTTAGATGATCTAGTTCTTAATATTATTACTTTACTCAATTGACAAATTCCACAACAAATCTCTTGATTCGGAATTAGGGACTCATGTATCATCTGATGAATCCACTTTCTTTTACACTTCTGTATCTTACTCTATCTTGTTTTTTAGTATTATCTAAAATAACTGATGAATTATGAATTTTCCATAACTTAGGTAAATGCTTTACCAACATATGTAGTGTAGTAAAAAAAAATAAATGGAATTTAACTCTTTCATGCTTACTTTAACTAGTTATTTTGGTTTTCTACTGGCTGCTTTAACTATAACCCCAGCTCTATTTATTGGCTTGAACAAGATACGCCTTATTTGAATTGACTGAATAATTATAATTCAGAAAAGAAAAATCTTTCTTTGGGATTCCTGGCATTCTACGACTCTTTTCCAGACTAATTAGGAATTCTTTTCTTGGTCATTGAGATTCGTGGATAATTTAGAGTACTATTTAGGGATAGATCGTACCTCTTTTTTTATCCCCTCGAACAAATCGAAATGATTGAAGTTTTTCTATTTGGAATCGTCTTAGGCCTAATTCCTATTACTTTAGCGGGATTATTCGTGACTGCGTATTTGCAATACAGGCGTGGGGATCAGTTGGATCTTTGATTGAGTCATTTTTTTTTTTTGATTGACCTCCTCCAGACCAGAGAGGAGGTCAAATTGAAATTGGAGTTACAATTCAATTTTGTTAAGTTATTTTACTCTGCTTCGACATAAAATAGATGGAATCACGCTCTGTAGGATTTGAACCTACGACATCGGGTTTTGGAGACCCGCGTTCTACCGAACTGAACTAAGAGCGCTTTCATTCATTCAAAAAGAAAATCTTTTTCTATTCCTAATGTATCTCACGTACGTATAGTCTCCACAAATTCAAGTTATACCCACTTTACTTTAATTGATCTCGTCGCTACTGCCTATAAAGAAGAAAGAAGTAATAGGTAGGGATGACAGGATTTGAACCTGTGACATTTTGTACCCAAAACAAACGCGCTACCAAGCTGCGCTACATCCCTTTTCCAAATTAAATTGTTGTACAATGCCATTGTACACAATTCCTGTCTTCTTTTCCACATCATAATTTTCTTCTTCTTTCTTTCTCTATCTATATATAGAACCCTCGTGTCATTTCTTCTTTTTGGTCTCATATAATTAAGGAATTATATACATATAAAATCCAATATAATTTCGCCTATAAAAGAAGGATTACTTTTCCTTGGTAATATATAGGAAGAAGGGGTCATCTTTTTCTTTTTTAGGGATAGGAAAATTTCGTCGATATGGTTCATTTTATATATAGCATAACAATCTTGGGCAAGAGTTTATGATCATATATGTATTCCAACAAGGAAGGAGGATTTTCAATGCGGGATATAAAAACATATCTCTCTGTAGCACCCGTGCTAAGTACTCTATGGTTTGGTGCTTTAGCAGGTTTATTGATAGAAATTAATCGTTTATTCCCAGATGCTTTGTCATTCCCTTTTTTTTAATTCTAGTTATTGCTATGGGAGGGATAGATTTCTTCGTGATATGACAAAATTTGATCCTTTTCAATCTTTTTTTAGTATCGGAAGGAAAAAGAAAGAAAAGATGGATTGGGTTGAACCTCAGAGTCATTAAAAATTTGGTAAACCCCATTTTTGAAAATAGAAATTCAATTTAAAGGGGTACCCAAGCTAAATAAGGCCTCAGAAATCAGAGCATAGAAAAGGCGGGGCTGGCTAATTAAATGAAAGGATTTCGAACCAAAATCTTTGCTAATTCGACAAGGATTGTATTCTTTAATTATTTCTCTATTTTTTATTACTTAATTAAAGAATAAAAAAAAATTATTCTAATGAATTTTATTCTTCTTCTTCGGATTCAAAATAGAAGAATAAAAGAATAAGTAGAAGAATTAAGTTAAGTCAATCCAAAAAGAAAAGGAGGTTCATGGCCAAGGGAAAAGATGTTAGAATCAGAGTTATTTTGGAATGCATCAGTTGTGTTCGAAAAGGTGCCAATGAGGAATCGACGGGGATTTCTAGATATAGTACTCAAAAGAATCGCCACAATACACCCGGACAATTAGAATTCAAAAAATTTTGTCGTTATTGTCGCAAGCATACGACTCATCACGAAATAAAGAAATAGGAACATCGTGTGTTTGATCTTTCCAAACAACAGAAAGAGTAAGAACTTCATATTTAATATATAAAGAAAACATAGTATAGAATACAAAATACAAATCAACTCATCTGATTTCCGGTAGATATTATTTCATATGTATAGAGGGTATTCATATACTATAATATGAATCAAATAAGATATGGATCAAAGAAAAACTACTTCTTCTGGATCCTAAATTAATAAAATAAAGAAGTGAATTTTCAAATTTTCAAATTTTAAATAAGGAATAAATCATGTATACATCTAAACAACCTTTTCTTAAATCTAAGCAACCCTTTAGTAAATCCAAGCAAACTTTTAATAAATCCAAGCAACCCTTTCGTAAATCCAAGCAAACTTTTCGTAAATTCAAGCAACCTTTTCGTAAATCTAAACAACCTTTTCGTAGGCGTCCCCGGATTGGCCCGGGAGATCGAATTGATTATAGAAACATGAGTTTAATTAATAGATTTATTAGTGAACAAGGAAAAATATTATCGAGACGAATAAATAGATTAACCTTGAAACAACAACGATTAATTACTCTTGCTATAAAACAGGCTCGTATTTTATCTTTCTTACCGTTTCGTAACTATGAGAACGAAAAGCAATTTCAAGCCCAGTCAATTTCAATAATTACAGGTTCTAGACCCAGAAAAAATAGACATATTCCTCAATTAACGCAAAAGTACAATTCCAATCGAAACTTAAGAAACAACAACCAAAATTTAAGAAACAACAACCGGAACTTAAGTTCCGATTGTTGATGTTTTATTCGAATTCGAAAGGGCCAGACCTATATATATTATAAAGAAAGTAATCCAGCTCGTTGATTCCTACCACTTAATCTTAATTTATTGTATCTTCCCGGAGTTCCCTCTCCGGGAATTCATCTTTTATTATTCCAGTATATTACTTTATTTATACCTTTAATTGATGATCTTTATTTTATTGGAAATCGTGTAAAGATTATTTGGATTTGATACAGCTACTTGTGCAAGCATTTTACGATTAAGAATCAATTTCTTCTTGTACAGGTTGTGTATTAATTTACTATAACTATCGAATACTTTATATACCCGCGTTGCTGCGTTTATCCGAGTGATCCACAAACGACGAAAATCCCTCTTTTGCCTACCTCTATCTCGATGAGAGGAAACAAAAGCTCTTTTTACCTGTTGGGTAATCATTCGATTAAGTCTTAAATGAGCCCCTCTAAAGTTTGAGGCAAATGAACGCATTTTTGTTCGTCGTCTCCGGGCTATATATCCTCGCGGAACTCTGGTCATTGAATCAAATTAACCTTAATGAATAACTAATGATTTCTCTTCTTTTAGCCACCCTTTTTCTCATTAATAACAAAACTAATTATTCCGATATATAAAATATTAATTCCAATGGCTTTTGCTATAGTAACCTTCCCAACCACGATTTTTTATTCCACTCCGTTCAGTTATTTCTATACGAAATAACAAATTCATTCTAATAATACTAAAAAAAATAGTGGGTTCCATCGTTTCTATGGTTCCCTTTTAAACGGTGAGGCCCTCTCTATACACCGGAGCCCTTTCTTTCATCAAAAGGTATTGCGAACTTGTATAGTCCACATTCTTTGGCTCTACCTATCCATTATAGAGTAAATAGCTCTTTTCACAATAAGAGTTATCCATACAGTGACGGTATTTAATTATGAAAGTTGGCTAAGTAGCTGACCCTGTTAGTCCGTTCTTTTAAGATAAAGGAGCATAAGCCTTTTTCTTTTTATTACTATTTCCTCCGCTTAATGGATAACCATTTGCTACCAATGGGAGAATTGCTTCTTATTTCCAATTTAGATAATTGGATTTGCACCAAAGGAAACCATAAATTCCATATACCATAGAAATCTAGGATAGAGAAGCTATATCCTATTCATTGGTACTAATCATGGATACTTCAATTTTTTTTATATTTGTTTGAAGTCATGATCTGAACGAGTCGCACATACACCCTAGCACATGTTCCTCGACGCTGAGGGCATCCTTTAAGCGCGGCCGTTTTTCGAGCATTTCGTATTGGCTGTCTTGCGTTTCTAATAAGTTGTTTAACCGTCGGCATGTTGTATGTATATAGAAAAAAATGGATTGGTTTAGATCCATCTTAACCTGATGATTGCTCATCATGAAGTCTTTCTATTTTCTATTAAATCGAGGAAAACACGAATTTAGCTGTGAAATAACTTTACAAGAAATCCGGACACTACCAATCCTTAAACATTTCTGGAAACCACACTGGATCAGTATCGCAGTGCTTGTCAATCATTTCATCCCCTACAATATCGACAAGTCCATAAGCTTTGGCTTCGTCTGCTGACATAAAAACATCCCTTTCCATGTCTTCGGATACAACCCAAAAAGGCTTGCCTGTTCTTACTGCATAAACCCTTGTGATCATTTCGCGAACTTTGTGTAACTCTTCTACTTCTAGTAAAAATTCTGGTGTCCTTGCCCGATAATAAGCACTAGCAGGTTGGTGAAGCATAATCCTCGCGTGAGGGAATGCTATACGCTTGGTGGGTTCTCCTCCAAGCAGAATGAAGGACGCCATGGAGGCGGCTATTCCGAGGCATATTGTATATATATCTGGTGTCACCGTTTGCATCGTATCAAAAATAGCCATTCCTGAGATTAGCCACCCGCCTGGGGAGTTTATAAACAAAAAAATATCACTAATTCCATCTTCTATACTCAGATATACCATGAGACCTGTAATATGATTCGTGATCTCGCAACGAATCTCTTGACCTAAAAAAAGTGTCCTTTCTCGATACATAACATTGTATAAGTCAACCCAAGTCGCTTCTTCATCTCCAGGAATCCGGTAAGGTACTTTTGGAACACCAATGGGCATATTAGATTAATATTATTAAATTTAAGTAAGAAAACCACACTTTAATATGGAAACGTAAGAATGGAACAGAAAGAAAGAATCCGCAGTTTATTGTCTTAATTTTTATTCTTATTCTATATGAATATTATAGATTCTATTAATACGTAGATTGAAAGGTTATACATATAAGGAATGTAAGACAGATTGAATAAAGAAAAGGGAATGGGTGATTTGAATGCTAAACAAAGAGGGGTAGCGATCTATTCTTCGTTTTTTCCAAATTGGCCAAGTTACCCATTGCATATTGGCACTTATCGAGTATAGAATAGATCTGCTTCTCTTTCTTCTTATGAACAGAATTGGCTTCTTATTTTTAATGGAATGAAATAAATATTCGCGCTTTCTGACACAGAATCCCCTAGAAGGGTTAGGTACATAGGATATGGATAGTCTTTTTCAATGCGATAAAATAAAGCGACATCGTGTCTATTTTTCTTTGCTAAAGGGGTATTTCCATGGGTTTGCCTTGGTATCGTGTTCATACTGTCGTATTGAATGATCCGGGTCGATTGCTTGCGGTGCATATAATGCACACAGCTCTAGTTTCTGGTTGGGCTGGCTCAATGGCTTTATACGAATTAGCAGTTTTTGATCCCTCTGATCCTGTTCTGGATCCAATGTGGAGACAAGGTATGTTCGTAATTCCCTTCATGACTCGTTTAGGAATAACGGATTCGTGGGGTGGTTGGAGTATTTCAGGAGGAACTGTAACAAATCCGGGTATTTGGAGTTATGAAGGTGTGGCAGGTACGCATATTGTGTTTTCTGGCTTGTGTTTCTTGGCAGCGATCTGGCATTGGGTATATTGGGACCTAGAAATATTCTCTGATGAGCGGACGGGAAAACCCTCTTTGGATTTGCCCAAGATC